>NW_007248056.1:493919-540963 GCF_000164805.1 Carlito syrichta
CCCAGACTGGAGTGCAGTGGCCGCTCCCGGCCACTGCAGCCTCGACCTCCTGGTTCTCCCGCGATCCTTCTGCCTCAGCCTTCCAAGTAACTGGAACTACAGGTGCGCGCTACCATGCCTGGCTAATTTTTTGATTTATTGTAGAGATGAGGTCTCGCCTGCCCAGGCGGGTCTTGAACCCACGGGCTCAGGCAATCCACTCACCTCGGCCTCCCAAAGGCACGGGATTACAGGCTGAGCCACCAAGCCCGGCTTGTCCTCATCTTTCTACTGTATTATATCATGTCTTCATTTTTCTACATGAAAGTGAAGAATACTTCCTCTTATTGTAAAGCCTTTATCTACACTTGGGCTTTCTTTCTCATGGATCCGACATCACTTACCATCTATTATAGCACTTGTAAATATAATTTCTTTTTTTGACAAATTTGTTTTACCTTAACCACTACTACTTCTTTGAGTTTAGGAAGTAGATTTTGTATCCTTAACACACAGCACAATGCCCAACACATAGTAGGAATTTTTTTTTTTTTTTGAGTTGGAGTCTCACTCTGTCGCCCAGACTGGAGTGCAGTGGCTGCTCCCGGCCACCGCAGCCTCGACCTGCTGGTCTCCAGCGATCCTTCCGCCTCAGCCTTCCAAGTAGCCAGAATTACAGGCATGCGCTACCACGCCCGGCTGATTTTTTGATTTATTGTAGAGATGAGGGCTCTCCAAGTTGCGCAGGCGGGTCTCGAACCCACGGGCTCAGGCAATCCACTCACCTCAGCCTCCCAAAGGCGCGGGATTACAGGCTGAGCCACCGAGCCCAGCTCATAGTAGGAATTTTAACAACTATTGGATAAATGAATAACGGAATGAGTAATGAATATGCAGTAATAGCCTTCTCTCCCAGGCATGGATATATGCTGCATATTCTATATGAAGTGTGAGTTGCTGGTTTCATGTCAAGGAGGAATCATCCCTTAAGAAGAGCACCTGAACTGACAGAACAAGCTGTTCTCCGTGTTACCTGAAATCCCACCTGCTCCTGAAACTTGGCCTACTGAGGTTTTGAGCTTCAGCTTGATGCTTGAGAAAAAATTTTAAACATATTTTTTATTTTTCATTTTTTTTTTTGACTGGAGTGTCACTCTCACCCGCTCTCGGCCACTGTATCCTCGACCTGCTGGGCTCCGGCGATCCTTCCACCTCAGCCTTCCGAGTAGCTGGAACTACAGGCGCGTGCTACCATGTCCGGCTACTTTTTTGACTTATTGTAGAGATGAGGTCTCGCCAAGTTGCCCAGGTGGGTCTCGAACCCACGGGCTCAGCAATCCACTCACCTCAGCCTCCCAAAGGTACAGGATTGCAGGCTGCGTCACCGAGCCTGGCTCATATTTTTAATTTTTCATGAATGGTTGTTTCTGTAGTATCTCAGTCATAAAATTAATCTTCAATAAATTCCATGTTGAAATAGTTTGCATGGGGCTCTGCTTAACATCTTGATGTGAAGTTTACGTCTAAGTTCATTTATTTTGGCAACCATCTAGTTAAACATGTAAGTATAAAGGAATAAGAGTGTCCTTGACTTCCAATGCCTTGGATGGTCACCAGTTTTTAAATTACATTCCTTGAAAGCAAACTTTGATTTTAAATCCTGGGCATGAGGCTGTAATCAAAGGCACTGATGATATTTAGATGATTCAGAAGAGCACAAACTGATCATTATTATTCAGCTTGCAGGACATATTTATCTTTCACAAGTGGTATGAAACATCCTTGTTTTTATATTGATTTTATCACATTAGAAAATTATAAGCTTTTGTCTTGTTATTTTACCTATAGAGTCAAAAGAAATGATTATGAATATTTACAAATACAGTCCTGCATGAAACAGCTAATAAAGGGTGGCTGGGTTGTTTTCATTGAGGCTCTGCTTCATTTATGTTGTAATAATTGTATGCACACAACAGCGTATCAAATAGGATATACCAGAGGATGATTTTAGGGATTTAGGCCAAAAACTCTCCAAAGGTTTTGTGCACATTTTTAATACTATTCAGCCAAACACATAATCAGATGTTTCTCATATATTTTCAAAAGCCCCATATGGTTAGAAATGCCTGCCAGATTTCTCTGTTTTGATAAACAAAATGACATTTATTTAAACCATCCTGAAAAATATCTTCTTTCTCGACTTTATACACAGGAGAGTTAATGAAGTCTCTGTTTTAGTAGATGAAATGACACACTGCTTGTCCCTATTCTCCTGACAATTCTTATTTTCTCTCTCAGCTGTTCTCCTTGAGAGACCCCCACATACAGCAACCACCTCAAGGATTTAAGATGATTAAACCAAGGGTAGATGATAGCAAGTGTTCTTTGATCTCTGGAAGCTGGTTGGTATTGATTTGTAAAACGTGATTTGAGGCCAGGCACAGTGGCTCATGCCTGTAATTCCAGCACTTTGGGAGGCCAAGGCAGGAAGATTGCTTAGGCAACATATCAAGACCTTGTCTCTACACAGAATACAAAAAAAATTAGCTGGGCATGGTGGCACATGCCTGTAGTCCCAGCTACTTGGGAGGCTGAGGCAGAAGGATTGCCTGAGTCCAGGAGGTTGAGGCTGTGGTGAACCATGAACATGCCACTGCACTCCAACCATGGCAACAGTGTGAGACCCTGACTCAAAAAATTAAAAAAGTGATATAATACTTGAAGTCTATGAAACATGTTATGCTCTAAATAGGTTGTTTGCTTTACTACATGACATTGCATATATTTACGATTAATTCTAAATAATGGTAATTCCAACAGAATGGCTGAAACAAGTTGAGCAGAATTACTAGCCCCTTTAGACATTGTGTTATGTTGAAATATTTTTTGTACTGACTCTATTTTATGGGTCATTGCATCTAGCTATTTAGATAGCAAGGAAATTTAATTGAACTAAAAATTTCTGTCCTTGAGAAACGAGCTGTTTTTGTTTTGTTTGGCTTTTTACCTGTCAGCCTTCCTCATCTTTGAGGTTTCCTCTGACAGCTCTGAAGTTTGTGTTATATACAATAACATACACAAAGTAAGGAGATAATTAGATTGTATGATACATTTCCATCCTGAAAAACAGCTTTAAAATATTCTATTGTTTTCCCCAGTCCTCTGCTCATTTGACAGTTACAAGAGGGATAGAGAAATGAGTACATTTCCACATACAGCTCTGCTTCCTCCATTGCCCACGTTAGGAAGGAGCATGGGGTAGATTGAGTACAACTGTACAATAATCATCAATTTTCAATGCCATCAATCAGTTAGAAAGGGGCTTTTGATTTCCAAGGAAGCACTGAATGAGCCAAAGAATAGTGTGTTACTGATTGTTAAACAATTCCTCACTTCCATTTACCTTCTCTTTAAGAACAAGAAATATTGGGGTGTCAGGATATTCCAGAATTTGAAAGATGTGAATTTATCCTGCTGTGGCCAAGGACAATCCAAAGAATGAGCTGACATTCAGACTCCAGTGTGCATGTGTGTTCAATGGATGCAGTGGTTAGCTAGGTGCTTGTTACCTGAAGGGAGGAGAAGCCACCTAGGAGGAATTCATTTTAAGGTTAAAAAATCATCCAGTCATGGTGACTTTGACCCAGTTCAAAAGCCTGGGTTGTTGAGAGGGAGCTGAATTCTAAGAATGGGATGTTTACAGTGAGTGCAGTGTTTCCCAGAGTTTCTCATCCACGCTTATGGATGGATGCTACTGGCATCTGTACATTTGGGAAGAGGGAGAACTCAGAATAAGAGGTGAACAAACCATTCACTGAGTGTATAGTAACAGGTTAGCTCAACAAGTTTGTATTGTCCAAACCCTGTGCTTTCCAAATAAAAGTCTTTTCTTTCACAGACTCCCAGATATAAACTTTAAGCCCTTAGAATATCCCACCTGAAAATAAAGGAGAAATATAATTTTAGCCAAAAGCACAGAAATGAAGGGAGAAATAACAAGGAAAAAAGTATAAAAACGTGAATAAATCCCAAATCAATACTAACTATAAAACAATAATAAATCTGTAGATTGCCTTAGGTAGGATGGACACTTCACAATGTTGATTCTTCCAATCCATGAGCATGGGATATTTTTCCACTTGTTTGTGTCATCTTTTATTCCTTTGAGCAGTGTTTTGTAGTTTTCATTGTAAAGGTCTTTCACGTTTCTGGTTAGGAAGATGCCAAGGTATTTCATTTTTTTTTGTGGCTATTGTGAATGGAATTGTGGTTTTTATTTCGGTTTCTGTCTGTTTATTATTGGTGTAAAGAAATGCGATAGTCTTTTGTACATTTATTTTATATCCTGATACTTTGCCAAAGTCCTTTATCAGTATAAGAAGGTTTTTGACAGATTCTCTTGGCCATTATCAATAATTCAAAAAATAATAGTTGCTGGAAAGGGTGTGGGGAAAAGGGAACACTCCTGCACTGCTGGTGGGAGTGCAAACTAGTGCAACCTCTTTGGAAAGCAGTGTGATGATTCCTAAAAGCTCTAAATATCGATCTCCCATATGACCCTGCAATTCCCCTACTGGGAATATACCCTGAAGAACTCAAATCACTCTATAAAAAAGATACCTGCACATGAATGTTTATTGCAGCATTGTTCACAATAGCAAGAACCTGGAACCAACCATGCTGTCCATCAAAAGAGGACTGGATTTAAAAAATGTGGTGCATATACATGATGGAATACTATGCAGCCGTAAAAAAAACCCAAATCATGAATTTTGCAGCAACCTGGATGGAGCTAGAGTCTATAATACTGAGTGATCTCTTACAGAAACAAAGATCTGAGTATCACATGTTCTCACTCATATGGTGGACCTTGATCATCTACCATAATAATTAAAAAAAAAAAAAAGGACTGACAGTGGTGGGAAACTATGGTGGGGGGATAGGGAGAGGAAGGGAGGTGGGACTAACGATAGTCAATATCTGTCTGGGGATGGAGAGACACCCCTTATTAACAAGTGTGCCTGAACGATGCACATTTGTATACCTAACCCTTAACTGTACCCCACAATTTTATAGTAAAAAATATGTTTACTAAAAAAAAAAAACAAAAAAAAAGAAAGAAAGCTTTAAAAGACAGAACAAAGCCTCCAAGAGATGTGCAATAATAAAAAAAGTTAAATAAATAATAATAATAACATTTTACAAAGTTTAAATGTGAAATAAAAATTTATGATGACAAATATAATATTAAAAAAAGAAAGTCAGGCTTGGTGGCTCAGCCTGTAATCCCGTGCCTTTGGGAGGCTGAGGTGAGTGGATTGCCTGAGCCCGCGGGTTCGAGACCCGCCTGGGCAGCGAGACCTCATCTCTACAGTAAATCAAAAAAATCAGCCGGGTGTGGTAGCGCATGCCTGTAATTCCGGCTACTTGGAAGGCTGAGGCGGAAGGATCGCCGGAGCCCAGCAGGTCAAGGCTGCAGGTGGCCGGGAGCGGCCACTGCACTCCAGTCTGGGCGACAGAGTGAGACTCCAACTCAAAAAAAAAAAATAAATAAAAATAAATAAATAAAGAAAAGAATATCCCACCTGAAAAGCATGTCTTTGTTTACCTAGAGCTTTGGGTCGCCAGATAGTTTATGCTAACAATGTGATTTATAGTGGAAGCCTTGGGTCACCTGTATCAGTCTTGTCCTCTGAAGGGGCTGGTAACTAAGGTCAGCCAATAACCCCCTGGTAAACATTCCAGAAGCCAGGCTTGGAGAGCTCTCTGGATGGCAATGCTCTGTGCATGCTGCACACATAATTGTTGGGAGAATTATGCATCATTTGGTTCCATTTCCCAGCTGCTGAAAAATTGTAATGCTGTTGGGGAGAACTGAATAATTTAGCTTAAATTGAAAGGAATAATGTTGATTGTCTAGATTTTCTAGCATTTTAAAACACTTTTTGTGTAATTTTGTAAGAGTGAAAGACCATATATGTAGAAAAAGGTGTCTTTGTTGTGAATGCACAACTCTAAAACAAGTGAAAAATACCAATGTGAAATAAAAGTTTAAAAAAAGAAATAATTCATATGATCACCTCATAAAAATGCTTATGTGTTTTGTAACAAAAGATCTGACTGTATTGGTATATTCGAAATATCTAAATATGTTACACAGAAAAATATTTTGAAAGTCTAATGAAAATTAATAATCAAATAGAATGTTCTATTTACACTCACTTTTGAACTGTCTTCATCATAAATTTTTGTTTGTTTTGTAATGAAAAATGGGTCTATTGTTAATCTTGTCAAAAAATTTATGAACAGAATTGAATTTTAAAACAAGCAAGCACAAAGGAGAAATAAATAAAAGTACATGAATATGTTATTACTTCTCAAAATAGCCTTACTTGAAAAGATCATTATTCCATGACCAATGGATCTGCTTGTTCATAAAATAACCATGAGTTGGTTGTGTCTGTTGCCATTAGCAGGCCAACCTAACAAGAACAAGAACGAAGTCCTTTTGACAACCTATGGGTCATTCTTGGGATTTCTATGGCCAACTTAAGTAGGAAGGACCAGCAGGAAGGAAATAAATCTAATATGTACCTTTGTAAGAGAGCTGGGCAAATAGCAAGGGGCTGTGACTATCCTTAACAGTTGCAAAGGTGGCAGTTTTGTATCATGGGCAGTTTTTGATAGAAGCCATTTGAGTAACCTAAATTAGGCAGAGGCTCTATTCTCTGCAAATTCATCACCATTTTTGTGACACCCTTGAAGCATACTTCTTCACTACCTGCCAGTTCCTTGGAGTCTTTGCAACATTTTTGTGCACCTATCTCGCTATTATTATTGCTGAGTGTTGTCAGTATTGAGGTCCAAAGACAAGTCTGACTTTTCTGTCTAAATTAAAAATAGTAAGCATGTTGTATAAATTAATGTGATTCTTTTGCATGTGAAATTCTCCCATAATAGACCCTAAAAGAGCAAGAACTTGAGAAGAATGGTAATTTAGCTTCTTTGCAGCTGAAAATGTTTTAATGGTATTTCTTGACATTTTGTTGGCTTATAAGTGAACCACGCCACAGAATGCAATGTACACAGGGACATTTATTTGTCACAGCATCTTTGACAAGTGAAATTCCCCTGTTAGACTATAAATAAAAAACATCTGTGCAATCTCAAAGAAGTTACGTAAACTGAAGATGGGTCAAATTTTAAAATGAAAGTTATTGTGGAGTTTAAGCTCCCCCAGCTTTTAAATATCATTACAGACAACTAAATAATGCTTCTTAGACTGACTGTGGTTTTTCAGAAATGAAACCAGGAGATTCCAACATTAAACCAGAAAATTGATTTTGTTGTGGCTACTTTGCTACTATTGCTATGAAACAAAAAAACAAAATAAAAGCATATATAGAGAAAAAGTATATTTCTTCAACAGAATTATTAAATTACATGTTTGATTAGAGCTATTTTAAAGTAGACTCACAAATCGAATGAGATTAAGAGTACTTGACATCTACTGAAAAGCCAAGTTTGAAAATATTAAACGTCTAACATTTAAATGGAAGCCATTTATTATTCAGATCTCTCTGAGATGCTGTAAACATTTTATAAATGATACATATCAGCATAATCTCATAAGGGTTCAGCAACGCTCTCTTAAAAATCTGGATAAATTAAGTGTCATTTATTCAAATATAGAACAGAAATAGAAATAAGTCATGAGAATAGTTTTTAAAGTGGCATGTCGTGGAGGAAGGAGAATGCTTTTAAATTAGTAAAAGTCTTACAGTATAATATATAGCTCCCTAATAAAGATAAGAATATAGTCCTTGCCATCATAACCTCATGGCACTTTCAAGATTAAATAAGTCATCTCAGCCCCCCCAACTCAATCCTAATTTAACAGAAACGTCAGGCACTTAATTACCTTGCCCACAAATACAGAGGCAGTTGGCGACTGAATCCGTCTCCTAGTTTGTTTGAAAGTTACTATATTATTAGGATAGATTATGTATGTATTATATATTGATCTACCTCAAAACTCCATAGCTGGAATCCTGAAGATATCCAAAGTTGCCTTTTGAGGGAATGTTATTTGGTTTCATTCTAGGCACATTTTCTTTAACTAATTAGCCCTTTAATACTGAGTAGCCTCAGAGCCTATGGCCATGGTAAGTAAGACTGATAATTTTGGAGGTTTCTAATTGGGAGGAAGTTCTAGTAACTCTGAAGCCTATACAGGGAAAGGAGTTTTTTCTCATTTTGCCCCCAAGATTGCAGGTCCTGATGCAATCACTATAAATACTAGAGTATTGCTTTCAGAGATTGCCTGAGGCAATTGATGGTAGTTATTCTCAAGTCCTTTCCTTCTCTGTTATTGATATTGAAGATCATAAACTTAGATCTCAGTCTCCCTGTGTGTTTCACACATCACTAATTCCCCTGAAAATATCCCAACGACCCAATCTAATTGAGTCCCATGCGTGCTTGAACGTCCCTCAGCTAGGGAAGAATTAATTGATAATGGACTAAATTCCTGACTCACCTAGACCAGATTTCAAGGATTGGGTCATGCTAATAAAGTGTGCCTACATTACAATTGTCTATAGATTTCTATGCACAAAGATAATATTCAATTCAGCCACAAAACAACAAAAATACTTGGAAAAAATTAATTAACCAAATGTTTTCCTTTCATCTTCATGTAATGACTAAATTGCAGTAATTCTACTCTTGCACAAAATGGGCACATTTAAGTCTCTGGGTACTTGAGTGTATTCCTAAGGCAAGAATTAGACTTATTCACGCACTGCTTCCCTTTGGAATTGTCTTGTGAAGCATTATAAAAATGCTTTAGCTTTATTATCAGGTTCATCTTTATTATCAGGAGTGATTTAAATCAAAAGCCTTCAAAGGACTTTTTTTTTTTGACCCAGCAAAAACCAAACATTTAAGTATTCATTTGTATAAGTTTAAGGGATATGAGTGTAATTTTTTTTTTTTGAGTTGAGGTCTCACTTTGTTGCTCAGGCTGGAGTGCAGTGGCGCAATCATAGCTTACCACAGCCTCCACCTCCTGGGCTAAGTTAATCCTTTCACCTCAGCCTCCTGAGTAACTGGGACTACAGTGCACGCCACCACACTCACCTTATTTCTTAAAAATCTTTTTGCAGAGACAAGGTCTTGCTAAGTTGCCCAGGCAGATCTCAAACTCCTGGGCTCAAGCAATCCTCCCACCTCAGCCCCCCAAAGTGCTGGGATTACATTCATGAGTCATTGCACACAGTCTACAAGTGTAATTTTGTTATTTGTATGTATTGCGTCGTGGTGGAAGTCTGGGCTTTTAGTATATCCATCACCCAAATAATGTACATTGTACCTATTAAGTAATTTCTCAACACTCATCCACCTCCTCCCATTCCACCCTTCTGAGTCTCCAATATCTATTATTCCACACTCTATGTCTCTGTGTACACACTATTTAACTCCCACTTATGAGTGTGAACATACAATATTTATCTTTCTGCTTCTGAGTTGTTTCACTTAATGGTCTCTAGTTCCATCCATGTTGCTGCAAAAGACATGATTTCATTCTTCTTATGGCTGAATAGTAATTCATTGTGTATATATATGTTGGCCATTGTATGTCTTCTTTTGAAAAATGTCTGTTCGTATTTTTTTCTACTTTTTAATGAAGTTATTTTATTTGTTGCTGTTGTTTAGTTGTTTGAATACTTTGTAAATTGTGGCTATTAATCTCCTGTCGGTTGTATAGTTTGCAAATATTTTCTCCTATTTTGTAGGTTGTTTGTTCATTTGGATGATTATTTCTTTTGCTGTACAGAAGTTTTTAGGTTTGTGCATTTTTGTTTTTGTTGCTTATGCTTTGGAGAGCTTAGTCATGAATTCCTTGAATTCATAAATTCTTTGTCTGTATTAATGTCCAGAAGGGTTTTCTTCTAGCACTTTTACAGTTTCAGGTCTTGTATTTAAGTTGCTAATCCATCTTGAGTTGATTTTTGTATATGGTAAGGGACAAGGGTCCAATTTTATTCTTCTGTGTATGACTAGCCAATTTTCCCAGAATCATTTATTAAGGGTATTCTTTCCAGTATATGGGTTTATGTACAGTATATATTTTTGTTGACCTCATTAAAGATCAATTGTCTGTACATATGTGACTTTATTTAGGAGTTCTCTATTATTTTCCACTGATCTATTGTCTATTTCTATACTAGTACCATAATTTGAAGCCACCATTTTAGTCATTTTTGAATGGCACTTAGCTATTTTAAAATGTACAATTCAATCGTATTTAGCACATTCATAATGTTGTGCTACCATAACCACTATTATGTTCCAGGACATTTTCAACACTCCAAAAAGAAACTCTGTGACTATCAGTAGTCATCCTCCATTCCCATACAAACCCTGGTAATCACTGATATGCTTTTTATTTCTATGGATTTACTGATTCTGAATATTTCATGTACATTCATAGCAGTATCTCCTAGAATGATTATAAAAACCGGACAGACATAGTAGCTGGTGTCTGTAACCCCAGCACTTTGGGAGTCCAAGGTGGGAGAACTGCTTGAGACTAGGAGTTTGAGTCCAGCCTGGGAAACATAGTGAGACTTCATCTCTACAAAAAAACCAAAAAGTGATCTGAGTGTGGTGGAGCACACCTGTAGTTCCAGCTACTCAGGAGGCTGAGGTAGAGGGACTCACTTGAGCCTAGGAGGTTGAGGCTGCAGTGAGCTATGATTGTGCCACTGCACTCTGGTCTGGGTGACAGTGAGACTCCAACTCGGAAAAAAAAAAAAGGTTGTAAAAACTAACAGTATACACAATCTCTCTTCCCAGGTTCTTCCCAACATGGTTTAAATTAAACTAACTGTTCCACCCTCATCTCCCACCTAAACAGCTCCCTCTAAGTCCTCCACTGACAGTCTGATTTGCCACTTAAGAAATCCTCTTCAGCCTTTCTTCTTGACACATCTGAAACTGATCAGTAGGGTTTAGTTGGGGCTTTTGCTGTGATCTGTATTTCTTTTTCTCAACCAAGAGTAAAAGATACACCACTGTGTTATCTTATCACTTAGAATGTTTTGTTCAGTTGTGGAAAATTGGAAAGCATTTACACTGACATGTTTCTAGACGCCTCACTTTTATACTTATCTTTTTGGGCACTGGAAAAGGCTTTCATTATAATGGGTTTATATCATAATTTTGGTTTTATGTGTTAGGCCAAAGTAGATTTTAAAAGATTCTATCATTGTCTCATGAGTATATTTTCAAAGTATGTAAATTAATTTTGAAGGTTCTAACATCTAAGCACCCTTTAAATTGGCCTAATTCTTTTTTGCTTTTATCAAAGATTGTGAGTCATAAGAATGATTTTATAGAAATAGGTCTTCAGATATTTTGGAGACTATTTATTATGCATCTTTGACATATACATAGTTTAAAATAAATTATCTCTTTATATAGAAAGAAAGCACTTGTGGGGCCACCACCTGTCTACAGAGAAAATTTTAAATGCTAATTTTGAAAGAAAAAATTTAATTCAATAGTAATATGGAAAATGGAGGTACAGGAAGGTAGATTTGTTTTTGGAGTTGTTTTTTATCCTTCCCGAATGAGAAAGGTTGTCACTGCTATTCTGAAAACTAAGCAGAAAATAATTCAGATGTATCCAGGGATGACGTTCTTCTTGCTAGAGTTGACATTTGCAGATTTTTAGAAGGTCATTTTTTTCCCTTAGGACAGATGACAACATAACATCAATTTCCCTATTTAATTGAATCAATTCTAAAGAAACAAGTAATCCAGGACAGTGTACTATTGCCTAAAACTTATTACCCAGTTTGGAAGAATACTGTAGTAAGCGAGAGAACATTATTCTTTTTCTTTTTTTTGAGTTGGAGTCTCACTCTGTCGCCCAGACTGGAGTGCAGTGGCCGCTCCCGGCCACCGCAGCCTCGATCTACTGGGCTCCGGCGATCCTTCCGCCTCAGCCTTCCGAGTAGCCGGAATTACAGGCATGCGCTACCATGCCCAGCTGATTTTTGATTTACTGTAGAGATGAGGTCTCGCTGCCCAGGCAGGTCTCGAATCCGAGGGCTCAGGCAATCCACTCACCTCAGCCTGCCAAAGGCGTGGGATTACAGGCTGAGCCACCGAGCCCGGCTAACATTGTTCTTAATGTCAATGAAATAATAAGACTGTGATATGTTTCCCACCCTAAGAAGTCATTATTTAATAGCACACTGAGTTCTAGTTTTCTAGCTTTAAGAAAAGCAGTTTATGCTGAATTCAATGGATTAGGTTTATATGTTTCTTAATTTTAATATGATGGCTGCTGAAGTTAAAATTTTCTTTATTATCAGTATTTTTGGAAGCACTCTTTATGTGTGAAATGAAATTCTGATTAAAGAACAACTCGAGGGTGTATGTAGTATTTTGATTGTTCATGGGTTTTGGAACATGCAATAGTTTATAAAGTTATTTCTTGCCATTACATTAACTGAATGTTTTTTTCTCATTTATTTAAGCTGTATTTTAGGCATCTGATGAAAATTAAGTAGCAATTGACAATCACTTCTAAACATGTAACTCCACTCTGACAAATATTAGTCATTTCTCCTTAGTGATAAATGTCAAAGCATAACAGAGTAACAAGTGTTGATGATGATGTAAAGAAATTAGAACCCACTGCCGGTGGGAATATACAATAGTGCAGTTACTTTGAAAACACTTTGGCAATTTCTCAAAAAGTTAAACATGGAGTTCTCATGGGACCCCAAAATTTCCCTCCAAGATGTATATCCAAGAGAATTGAAAACATATGTTCATAATGAAACTTGCATGTATATGTCTGTAGAAGCATATTCATAATAGTCAAAAGAATAGAAACAGCCCAAATGTTCATCAACTGATGAATAAATAAACAGAAGTGATCTACTCATGCTACAGAATATTATTCAGCCATAAAAAAAGAAAGAAAGCTTGGTGAATTCTGTAATATAGGTGAACCTTGAAAACATTATGCTAAGTGAAAGAAGCCAGACACAAAAGCCACATATTATACACATGCTGTGTTATCCATTTATATGAAATGTCCAGTACTGGCAAAATCACAGAGACAAAAAGTAGAAGTTTGATTGTCAGGCACTCAGGAGGAGGGAAACATGGGAAATGTCTGCTAATTGGTATGAAGGTTTTTTTTTGGGGGGGTGATAATATTCTGAAATTAGTTATTGTGTTGCACAATTTTGTGGCTACACTAAAATCACTGAATTATACACTTTCAAATGGTGACTTTTATGGTGTAGAAGTTATATCTCAAATAAAAAAGAGAAGAAATCCTAATATTATAATAAATTTTCCCTTTGAAGATAAGAACAAATGTTTTAAGTTTCTCTGTGAAACACTTGAAAATTTACAACAGAGGGTTTAATTAAAATTTTAAAAAGAAATGAGAACTTGGAACTAATGTCAACCCCATATAATTCAACAGTCATGTCAGTGTTTGAAGAAGCATTTGATAAAGCAATTAGCGTTTCAATTATCAAAATCCTCAATCACACCTAATAATGCATGATAATATACAGTTAGTGATCCTGACAAAGTACATAGCCTTTTCCATGTTAAGTCTTCACTCTGCTTATGATGTTTTGAAATATTGCAGATTTTTTCACAGATGCATGAATAGCATGAGGCAAAGACATATTGAGGGCATTTGGAAACTCTCACTTTCTCACATCACTCCATCACCAATAAAAGCAAGACATGTGTGTGATGATGTATGCATAACGCTCACGGCTTTCTCTCCTTATATTCGACTGAAATGTTGTTATGTTTTTCACTTTTGTTAGCTTTTGCAGCTTGTGGTTGGTGAAAACAATTGGTCAAAAAGAAAAATTACTCTAAATAATGTCCTGATCAAACTTGCATTTCCAGTTTCTGGTGTTTCCAAGTCTCATGATGCCATTAGACTATCAGGCTATTTTCTTAATGTTTCTTGCTACTTGAAATGATGTGCTTTTTCATATTTTTCAGTGTTTGTGCTGGTTTTTTAAATTTTACAATTCATGCTTAATTTTTTCATTTTACAATTTATGCTAACATTTTATTCTTGTGTTATGCTATTTGATAAGGTAAAGTTGCAAATGACTACTTTAGCAACAACAGAGGCACAGCTGGAATACTTTTAATATATTAATAGGGTACAAACAGAATGCATTAGATGTCAAAAAAGAATGACAATTTTAAAGGGACCTTTTTACTTTTGATTTTCATACTTATTAATATAAAATTAAGCATGTTCATTGCAGGAAAGTAAGAATAAACATGTATTCATTTACTTAAGGAATATTACTAAGCATCTACCATCTGTCAGACTCCAGAAATAGGAAGATGAGTAAGTCATACAAAGTCTTTGTCCCTAGAGAGCGTTTCATTACAGAGCCATTGCTAGTTCTCTAGAAGGGGCTGACCATCTTGCTGACAAGTGCATCCCCGTTCCTCAAAGAAGACCAAGGGCTTCTCATTGTTTTCTTGTTTCTACAGCTCAAAGGTCCAGCATCTTCACTTGAGCCCAAGTGTGGGGCTGTGAGTGGATGCTAGGAGTAAACACTGCAAAAATGTAGTAATTGCATGGTTCACATTTACTAACTATAATCTCATTAACTATAAACTCATACATTAATGATCAATTTATGAGTCATTAATGTAAGAGTCCAGACACTTCTGATTACAGTGAACTAAAAATAATACATAGATAACATATCTTAAAATGTATGTACATTTTATGGTACTTACTTGGGGATTTGAACATACTTCAAAATAAATCTAAATCAAAGCTAAAATAAACATGTTAAGGATGGGATTTGATACAATTCTGCTTCATGCTAAAACCTTTCATCAGGAAAGGACAATATAAAAAATGATATTAACATGATAAGAAATTCTGAAAATAAAAAGTGGAGATATAAGAGACAGGTACAATCAAGGGAGCTACTGCACATAGTGTTGGAATGCTTACCATGTACACGATAACAGAACTTTCATTTTCTGTTGTGTGACTTGAATTACTTACATGGTTCTGAGGGAAAGGCTGAGGAAGGCAGCACACAGTTCATCCAACACCCAAGGTAGAGCAAGACACAGCAACCAAACTCATTGGAATGCATCACCGGATCAGTGCTTACTGGCCGTGAGCTAAGTGTTTAAGATCTAGTATCTCATTTGGTCTTTCAACTAGCCTACAAATTAGGTATCATTGTTATCTCTGTTTTACAGATGTGAAAACTGGAAAATAGAGAGTTAAATATTTCATCCAGGAATGAATAGCTTGTAAAGAACAAAGAGGGACATGTTGATAATTAAAAATTATAACTGGTCTATTTTTTGTACTGCACTTTCTTTTATCTAAGTCTATGTATGGCAAGTGTCTACTTTTTTTAAAGACTTTTTTTAAAAGACCACCTATCCTTCACCTTTTCTGGAATGCATCACTTATTGGTTCTCATACAAAACCGTGCTCCTTCTTTTCCCTTTAGTGGTTCCATACTTATCAAACCACATATTGTGGCTGTTATTTACTTAACTGTTACCCATGAGAGCAGAAATTTATTGTATTCATAATTCTATTATTGGAAACTGGCATGTCTCCAGCCATACAAGAGGTATCCAATATACATTACTAAATAAATGAATGATTGGTCAATTGAAAAAATAAGTGTAAGTCTAGGCGTGGTGGCTCACGTCTAAAATCCCAGCACTTTGGGAGGACGAGGTGAGAGGATTGCCTGAGTCCATGGGTTTGAGACCAGCCTGGACAACTTGGCGAGACCTCATCTCTACAATAAATCAAAAATTAGCTGGGCATGGTGGCGCACACTTGTAGTTCCAGTTACTTGGAAGGCTGAGGTGGAAGGATCACCTGAGCCCAGCAGGTTGAGGCTGCGGTAGCGGTGAGCATGCCTCTGTCCTCCAGCCTGGGCAACAGTGAGACTCCAACTCAAAAAAAAAAAAAAAAAAAAGGAAAGAAAGAAAAAATAAGTGTTGAAGAAACAGTAATTCTCAACAGTAATTATTTATGCAAACATGAAAATTAACTTTATTTTCTTACTTCAAACATTGTCTTGAAATTCATTCAAATTTTTCATTTTCTTTTCTTTTTTCTTTTTTTGAGTCGGAGTCTCATTCTGTCGTCCAGGCTGGAGTGCAGCAACAGACTTATTGCCACCGCAGCTTCGACCTGCTGGGCTCAGGCAATCCTTTCGCCTCAGCCTTCAAGTAGCTGGAACTACAGGCCTTTGCTACCACACTCAGCTAATTTTTAAAAAAATTTATTGTAGAGGCAAGGTCTCGCCAAGTTGCCCAGGTTGGTCTGGAACCCCTGGGTTTAGGCAATCCTCTCGCCTTGGCCTCCCAAAGTGCTGGGATTACAGACTTGAGCCACCGCACCTGGCCCAAACTTTTCATTTTCTATGAATTAACCAGACACCCTTTGTTGTTAGATTTTCACTAATTAACCATTTAAATCTATGTTGCCTCATATTATTGTAAAATATCTGGTGGAGAAAAATCAGACAGATTTGATTGTTCACATCTTTTGAACTCTCTATGGAGTGGCAAAAAATGTACACACTTTTTAAGCGATATTATCTATGTATTACTTTCAATTCGCTATAATCAGAAGTGTCTGGATACTGATGTTAACCACTTTGAGCACCTCTTGTAACTGCAAAAGTCAAGCATGACTTGTATTCATCTTTTGTTATTGGTATATATTGATTATTACTATTTTGATACAGTTTTTCCTTTTTAAAATTGTGTATACATTTTTTGACACCCTCTGTATTTTAAGGGGTGAAGCTCACCCCACCATTTGCCTATCTGTCTCAGTACTCACACAACACTTGCATCAACATCCTGTTAATGCACATTAAATCAAATAGCCTTACCTTGCTTTTAAGTGTGCCTTATTCAACAGGTCACTTGGTTATCATTATCTTCCACACAGGATCAAGATAAAATATGTGCCAGAGAAAGATGTCTTGTAAGATTCTCGCAATGGACTAGTTACACATAAACAAATAAATTACTGAAGCAAATGCTCTTACTTTTTAGAAATAGAAGATTTGTTATAGGACTTGAGAGTGAAGAAAATCAATTCTTGTTGAACTGATAAATGTCCCATCTAGATAGTTTATATTGCCATTAAAGCATAAAGTTGCCATTTTTCTTTATCTGTCAGCTACTTATTTCCTGCATGAGCTATTCAGGCTTTTAAAGTCATATCTTTTGGCCATTTGCCAAACAAATGCTTGGTTGTGGATACATATGGAATAAATTATCCAATGAAAAAATCTCAGATCCTTCCAGCTATTTGATCAAGTGCACCTGTAAATCTTAAAATGCCTATAAAGAAATGTCTAACTAGCACATTCGATGCAAGACACAAAAATCTCTCATAGGGCAATAGTAACTGAAGTTCTGAATGTTGAATCCACTTAGGACATTTCAGTCGTTACTGGGAAAAAATCCATAAACGAAGGCTTAAAATTCTAATAAGTGGTAAGCACTATTTATACACATATTTTTTTCTTTCTTACTTGGGAAACTGATAGTCATGTATCCTTTTAAGGATGGAAGGGTGAATTTCCTAATAGTAGAAGAGAAGAAAAATGCAAGAAAAAAG
This sequence comes from Carlito syrichta, assembly GCF_000164805.1. Taxonomy (NCBI): domain Eukaryota; kingdom Metazoa; phylum Chordata; class Mammalia; order Primates; family Tarsiidae; genus Carlito; species Carlito syrichta. Next base: position 511,606 of record NW_007248056.1, read on the forward strand.
GACAACTCTTTCAGGGTGCCTATTTTCCCAACTATGAGGAAGTCCTTGCAGCTCTGAATTGCACAAACCTGCTTTAGTTGTTTTCCTGTAGAATACTCAGGGAGGCCACCTATTTCAATGTAGCTTTGTCCTCAGACCCAGTGAAGGAGAAGAGTAATACATATTTATTGAATAAGTGTGTTTCATTGCTAGCTTATACCTTTGAGCCTCTACCTACATCATTCTTTCCTCCATGCTTCTCCCATCAATATCCTTGCAGGGATTATCCTCATTTTTCAAGAAGGCAGCTTCCTTTCTCTGCAGAAGGAAGTTTCTCTGAGCCTCCCTTGACACCACTGCCGGGAAAATTTAACCATCTTTTCATTGTTCTATCTCTTATATACTGGAAACTTTTACTAACACCCTTGATATGCTGCCTTGCTTTGTTATCCAGCATGTGTTTTTTCCATCGTGTGTGTTTGTTTGTATTTCCAGAGTCTAGCACATCATTGTGCTCAATAAATATCAAATGAATGAATTAATGTATGAATGAGTGGACACATGAGCTTCAGATGTCCTATGCTGCCTTTTCTCACCAAAATATGATTGAAGTATGTGCTTATTGTTTGCCTCTTTCAAAAGAAGTGCATGTTCATTGAGAATAAAATTGCCAAATGTAGCAAAACTAAGCATAATCTTACAAAACTAAACATAGATGCGCCATACAATCTAGCAATTGCACTCCTTGATAATTACACAGATGAACCGAGAACTTATGTGCACATAAAAACCCATACACAAATGTTTAGGCAGCTTTATTTATAATTGTCTCAGCTTGGAAACAACTAAGATGTCCTTTAGTGGGTGAGTGGATACATAAACCATGGTACATCCAGACAATGGATTATTATTCAGCAATAATAAGAGTGATCCAGCAAGCCATGAAAAGATGTGGAGGAAACTAAAATGCATGTTGCTAAGTAGAAGAAGTCAATCTGATAAGGTTACATAGTGAATGATTCCAGTTGTGTATATGACATTTATGGAAAAGGCAAAAGAATGAAGGCAGTAAAATGATAAATGTTTACCAAGGATTGTGGGGAGGGAAGGATGGATTAACAGAGCACAGAAAAATTTTAAGGCAGTCAGAATACTATGTGTGACACTAAAAGGTTGGATAGATATCATATATTTGTCAACACCAAGCATGAATCCTAATGTAAACTGTGGACTTTGGGTCATAATGATATATCAATGATGGCTCATTGATGGTAACAAATATACCATTCTGCTGTGGGATATTGATTGTGTGTATGTGGATGTGTTGGGGAAGGGGCTTTATAGAAACCTTAATGCTCAATTTTGCTGGGAACCTAAAACCGCTCTAAGAAGTGAAGTGTACCCCAAAAGTGCAGGGTACCCAATTAGATGTAAATTTCAGATAAACAGCAAATATCTTTTTAGTATGTGTCTCATGCGGTACTTGGGATATAGTTATACAAAAAAAAGATTCATTGTTTATCTAAAATTCATATTTAACTGAGAGTCCTGTATTTTATCTGATAACCCTGCCTAAGAGTGAACATCTAATCATATGGCTTCTTGGTATTTTCCATCGTGTGTGTAAAATACCAAGAAGCCATATCAAGGCAGGTCTTGGGCTGTGCTTCTTGGAGGATTGCATCAGATGACTTCAGGAGTGCTTCCTTCAGCTCAAGATATCATACTCTTGAAGGAAACTGGATGAGCTGAACACACTCAGAGGAGATTAATGCGAGAGATGACTCAAAACAAGTTTCATGACGTATGGTTGAAGACACTGAGGTTATTTAATCTGTAAAAGAGATTATTCAGGGGTAATGAGAAAGTTTTTACCAAGATAGTTTTTAAGTAAAGATTCATAAGGTTGTTTTCTAAAGCTTCAAGGAGTAGTGCTAGTGCCAATGAGTGGAAGTCCCAGAAAGGCCTATTTCAACTGACTGGGTGGATTCAAAGATGGACGGTGGTGCCTTGACCTATTCTGGGAGTACTTGCATGTAAATTGGATTGTCTCATGGTTAATGTGGGATTACCACATGAATGGCTGGATTAGCTGGTGAAACATATGTATGCACGTGTACACAAAAATCTTTAGCATAGTGCTGACCTTTGTTTTTACTGAGATAATTCACATACTACAAACTTAACCATTTAAAAATATAATAGTTCTGTGATTTTTAGTATATTCACAGGTATGTAAAACTATCACCACTGTCTATTACTAGAACATCTTCAGTACCTGAAAAAGAAATCCCATTAGTAATTGTCCTCTATCCTTCTCTTCTCCCAGCCCCTGGAAACTGCTAATCTACTTTCTGTCTCTATGGATTTGGGATTGATTAATGTTTAAGTTCCCCTTGAACTTGTAGATTCTCTGTTCCTATTATGACATTTTTGGTCCCACAACCCAAACACAGGCAGGCCATTCCCAAGGGCCAAGTAAGTTTCGGTATACTGGAATCACTGTTCAACTCATACCCTGAATAGAAATAACTGGGAAAGCACTATCTTTATTTTTATTTATTTATTTATTTATTTATTCATTCATTTATTTATTGAGTTGGAGTCTCACTCTGTCGCCCAGACTGGAGTGCAGTGGCTGCTCCTGGCCACCGCAGCCTCGAACTGCTGGGCTCTGGCGATCCTTCCGCCTCAGCCTTCCATGTAGCTGGAACTACAGGCGCGTGCTACCACGCCCAGCTAATTTTTGATTTATTGTAGAGATGAGGTCTCACCAAGTTGCCCAGGTGGGTCTCGAACCCGCGGGTTCAGGCAATTCACTCACCTCAGCCTCCCAAAGGTGCGGGATTACAGGCCGAGCCACCGAGCCCAGCTGAAAGCACTATCTTTAGATCTCATATTGTTATCAAGACATTGACTATTCAAATAATCGGTAATTTTTCGTTACATATAAATATGCACTGGTGAGCCTGCAACTCAGAGGAAGTTACATTTTAATTATAGCCTCATTTGTGTCTACAATAAATCTTTATTTCTATTATTTTCTGACTATTCTGCAGTTACAGATTGGATAAAGTTACTCTAGTTTTTTTTTTTCTTGTTTCCTTTAGTAACTTGTGATTCTGGAAAGAGAAAGTAAGAAATTACAACATTGTTTGCACTAAAACTCATTGACACAGTATGATTAGAAAAACCCTCTTTGGGCACAATCACAATGAAGACATGTGGCTTCTCCCTTGCCCTGTCAGTACACCTGTGCTTCTAGTCTTGCATTTGGCTGGGCATGAAAAGCTATGCTACAATAAATCATCGCCTAGCCCTAGACATTTATGATCAGATATGTTTTATGAGAGGAGCATATTCAGGCTCTGATGAAGACATCTGCTTTTTATTCTCAATGTATCCATCTGGGTTATACTTTGCAAAAGTATCAAAACATTATAATTAAAAATGAATTTGAGTTCTTATAGCATTCAAAGCTCCAGAGCCACAATCAAAAACATATGACACAGTGACAGTTGGCTGAAAAGGTTAGGGCTTTTATTTATTTATTTTAAAGCTATGACTACAAAAGGGTTTATGTGGCCAAAGTAAAATACTCTGCAGCTAGACCTGAATACCTTTCTTAACCTTGTTCCTGTTCTTGGGTCTGTGTGGAGAACTTCAAGAGTATTTTGAGTCAAGGGGAAGTTCACATTCTGTAGATGTATAAAGTAACATCTATAACAAAATATAGTATAGTATCGGCCAACTAACTTCATGAACTCATTTCTTTTTTCATAAGGAAATACCTTTGTATTTAATGTACTTGAGGATAATTAGTAACTTCATAAACTTGAGGCAATATGAAGCTCTAACAAAAGCAACCATTTTACTGTATACATTCCTAGTGGGAGCAGCAGAAGAAGAAGTTCTGGAGCTGCACGAGGAAGTGCAGCCATCTTCACAGGGTTGGCAAGAATTCTGGACAGAAGTAGAGTTATAATTGTTTAATTATAACTAATTAATTATAATTAATTAATCAGGCTATACTTTGACTCTCTTCCTTGTTGCTAAAAGTCACATAGCGCTAGATACTAATCATTTGCATCCCCATTGTTCCTATAGACAGGATCTCTGACGTTAGAATCATAAGGCTTTTGTTTAGAAATTGCTTAAGCTGTTCTTGAATTCCAGAGGAACAGTTGAGACCTACCAGATTGAAGACCCCGCAGAGGAACCAAATCAGCATGAGAATACAGCTGCTTCTTCGCCCTGTCCGGTGACTTCAACTTACCCTCCTTAACCAATCAATGATCTCCACACTTTGACCCATTCCAAAACTCTTGAAAGCCCTTTCCTCAATACCCTTAGGAAGACGGATTTGAGGTTTTCTCTCATCTTCTTATTTGACAGGACTGTGATTAAACCTCTTTCTCTGCTGCAACCTGGTATCTAAGCATATTGACTTGCTGTGCACATCAGGCAACAGACTTATTATTGTTACAGAAGAACTTTGACCTGCAGAAATGTGGAAAAAACTTATAGATAATTTGAAAATAGCAAAAGAGACTTGTGGCCACATCACTGACAAGAGGTCCTGTACATCTGAGCCCACCCATGTAGGCCTGCTCAAGAGAGCATCGATACCCCAGTATGCAGGCACAGGGGTCAAATAACAGAGGAAGATGCAGAAGAAAAGATGAAACTAAGCCGAGGCTTTGCCATCCCTGGACAGCCTTGTGGCAGCCCCTGCTGGTTTGGTTTGCCACTGTCCCATGGATTTGGCTACTAAGGATGAGCCAAAATGAATTGTGACAGCATGTGACTTAGACAGCAACTTACATAGACAGCAAAGCACAATCAGCATGGTGCCAGCTCCTCAAGGTTGGGGTCCCATGTGACACCACAGAACCGCAGAGGCCAGATGGCAGATGTCATGATACAGGGGTGGCTCTGCAGCTGTATGTCTAACCTACAGGATCTATGTCTAACCTATAGCCAGGCAGTTTTATAGACACACACACAGCCTGAAGCTGTACCCTAAAGGGAAGGGAAGTGGAAAGGGCTGTGTGCCACTGAGACTAGAGAGATAGATGGAGGAGAAATGATCAACAGTCTGTCTTCCCAAAGAGGGGCCGGGGAGATACTGCTTAGCAGCTCCTCGCCAGGTCATATCCTCTGGCTCCAGAAGAAACTGCAGAATATCCTACCACAATGTGGGTCTCTGTGTAGTCAAGCTTTGCCTGTGTGGCCCATGTGATGTCAAAACACTATGGTGGAGGCTTTTCCATACAAATAACTGATCAGCATCAGAGGAGGAAATCTATGCCTTGAAAACCCATGCTGCACAGCAGAAACTCCTGCAATAGTAACTCAACAAGGAACTTCTGAAACCAGAGTTGGATATAGAGGTATTTAACATCACATGGAGTTGCTTGCTAATGAAACCAGGTAGCAGAAGACATTAATGAATATTTGTCATTTCTCTTGATTACTCTTTCAAGCCTATTAAGAAGACCCCAAACAATAGGATACAATAGTTCAAGTTTGTCTTCATCTCCTATTCTGTTGTCTTGCCTCTATTTCACCATTTGTCCATTAAACACGAGTGTCCTGAAGCATGCTTAGAACCTCACAGGGCTGACTTCTGCAGAGGTCTGAGTTCTGAGTATTCCTTTCTCCCTCTTAAACATCATATTGATGACTGTTCCAAAACACTGTGGAGAAACCAATAACAAGAGGTGTGGTTATAGGAGGTTTGCCTGTCCAGGTGCTCTGAGATCCCCCTGGAAAGTCCCTTCTCTGTCTGCATACTTTTGTCCTCAGCATTTCTGAGTTGCAAACTAGGAGGATTTTTTTTTTCATTCATTCATATGCCCATAGGTTGCCAGAATTCTTGTGCTATCTTATATTGTAATGTATAACACATAGCCATTGCATGCATAATTTTTAATACTTTCAGTTCATTCATTTCATCATTAAATAAGCATTTATCAGGTAACTGTTACATTCCAGGCATTGAACTGAATGATAAGGACACGGAGATAAATTTAATGTGTCTCTTCATATCATTAAAAGCCCATGATAAATTACTTTGCCATATACGACTGTGATTATACTGTACATCAGATTATAGCTCTTGTCTACACGTGGTGATTTATAGTGCATCTCTTTTCTGATAATGAAGAAAACCTATAAAACTAGAGCTGTTCTGCTAAACCCATTGAGTTACAAAATTATTTGGTTTTAATATGTGGTGGGACAAGGACTTCATGTCCAGTGCCTTGATTCACTTTTTCTGACCTGACTTCCCAGACAACTGTTAAAAACCAGAAGAAATATAATTGTATATTTCAAGATCTGCCAGGAAAACTACTCTGAGTATTTAAGAGAGAGGAAATTTAACCCAGGAAGGTGATGAAAGAGCTAAAAGCCAATATAGGGATGGTAAGAGGAGGCTAAGAGCAAACTCCGGAAGCCATGAGGATCCCTAAATGGAGAATGAATCCCAGGTAGGAGGTAGGGATTGCCAAACCCAGGGGTGGTTGAAGTCGAAGCCCAAACTGGCATATTCAAAGGTGCTAGGAATATATCAAGGACAGAGTCACTTGGAGACACTTGCTGTTGCCTTCCATTGGTCCATCTCTGGATGTCTGCTCATAGGAGGGCCTGGGGACACAGCCTGTGGGTATAGCTCCAGGAACAGTGAGGGCAGGTAAAAGGAACACAGTAGATGGACAAAGATCTTTGCTCTCATGGAGCTTTTATTTTATATATATTTTTTAACTTACAAAAATCAGTTATATGTTTATAAACATCAATGAACACAACACCAAAATTAAAATAAATACCATTTACTGGCCCCAGTGATATTAACAGAAAAATGGACAATAAAACATGACAGATAACCCCAAAATTGACCTGGTATAGGTTCTGTATGAGTTCCTTGGTTATAGAGAATTTTTGTGTGATAGCTTTCGCAAATGCTGCTTGCAGTAGCAATTATTTTATGGTATGTATATAAGTTCACTGTCTCCTGTAAGGCTAGAATGCCAGAGGGTTGCTGAAGATTATCTTGTTTCCCAATGGTGTGGTATGCTCTCTCTTTTTTGTCCCAGTATTTTTTATCTGGTGTTAGGTTAAAATATATATCCCAGCCGGGCTCAGTGGCTCAGCCTGTAATCCCAGCACTTTGGGAGACTGAGGCGAGAGAATTGCCTGAGCCCACAGGTTCGAGACCAGCCCGGGCAACTTGGTTAGACCTCGTCTCTGCAGTAAATCAAAAATTAGCAGGGCATGGTAGTGCTTGCCTATAGTTCTGGCTACTTGGAAGGCTGAGAGAAAAGGATCACTGGAGTCTAGCAGGTTGATGCTTGGGTGGCTGTGAGTGTGAGCCTTGGTGACAGAGTGAGACTCCAACTCTCATATATGTATATATCCCAGCGGGGCCTCCAAAATGTTAGGTCAGACCCACTGGGGTGGGGTTGTGTGATCCGGTGCTGCGTGAAAGATGCAAAGGTTAGATTGGAAAATATAGTTTATTTAGAAAATAAATGAGAGAGAGACAAAAGGAGATTCACCTCCCCAAGGTAGGGGAGGGGGCCAAATTCAGGAAACATGGCAGCCATAACTCATAGAGACACATGGACACAACAGAGTTTAACAAAGCAATAGCTAGAAAGTAAATTAGAGAGAGAGAGGAGAGTCACCTCTCCAAGGTAGGAGAGGAGGGCAAAGCTTAAGTAAGAACATATGATCAGACCACAGCTTAGCAAAACAATGGCAACTGGCTGCTTGAAGTTGAATCCTTTGTAAACTTTCCCTTTGATGGGGGCATGTCATTGTGGTTGGGTGGTGGTCTGCTCTGCGTCATCCTAGAGGACAAGTAAGCACAGGTACTGATGTCAGGTCATGAATATCAGGCAGATGAGTGAGTTAGTCACATGACAATTTCCATGGTGATGGAATCTGTCTGTGTCATGAAGGTCATGAAGGGCTGATAAGGTTAACTTGAGTCTTATAAGTGGAGGCAAATACTTGAAATAGGAAAGCTAATTTGTACAAAACAAGCTGGGGAGGGGGTTGTAAAGCAATTATCAATAGCTACCTCTGAGAAACAGGTTCTGTCCTTGACTAGATTAGAGGGTAAATTAAAGTGAACTGCCAGAAAAACATAGCAACTAGGCAGTGTTAAAATGGCTGCTTCTTGTCTGTATTGACTCCATGTTATGTCCTTTCATCTGGGTTGAACCATTTTGTCTTCAGGCTGTTACAGATTGGATAAATTTGCTCTTTAGTTTTTTCTTTTCTTTTCTCCTTTAGTTGCAGCCTAAGAAGATGGTTATATGCAATACCCCTATAGTGGGCTAAAGTCTCAGCCCTGAGACAGTAGTCAGGGTGGGGGCTCCCAGTGAAGGGCACCGGGGCCTTCGCTGGGGTAAGTGGGAAAACCACCTCAGCTCCACTAATAGGCTGGCAGGAAAGTGGTCTGCTTTTCCATTATGTCCCTGTCTTGTTCCAAATTTTCAGATCAGACATGTATCTCTATCCATCTGTAGGAACCTCCAACACTTATGCTAGTGGAGACTGAAAGGCCTATTCCTGTGGGTTGTTGTTACCCCAGAATGCTGTAGAAAGGGTGTCGACAGGTACACTCTTACTGAGCTCCCTCGAGAGGCAAATGTCTGCAGTGGTGGGTGCGGGGGTGGAGAAGTCCCCTTCTTCATGACCCTTCATGGGCACCAGGGCAGCTTAACTACTAGGGCCAAACCCCTACCTTCCCCCACTGAGTTCAGCACTGTGTCTGTACCTCTGCTAAAGGAAACTTCCCTCAGGCCAGGAGATCTGTGACACAGAGAAGACTGTACTCTGGCTTTATTTATTTGTTCTACAGGGTGCTTTCCTGATGTGGTGCAGTCCCCCTTCCCCTGGGAGTGGTAATCTGTGAGGGCATAATGTCTGTGAGTCCTGCTCTTCTTCTGGGTCTAGTTGCCCTACAGGGCTGTCACAATTTGGGCTAGTGTTGGGGAATGAGTGCAAGGGATCTGGTAATGCAAGAACACAGGAGTTGAATTCTGAAGATAACTGGTCACTGACATCTCTAGACAAGGTCTCTGATGCCTCAGACTATGGACTAGTCTGCAAGATGTGCAGTGTCATGACATTTACTCTAATCTCCTTGGGGCCAAGGTGGGCAATGTTAGGTAGAGCTGAACCAGGCTGTCCTGTCCTCTGATGTCACAGCGGCGAGTGCAAGCACCAGCTATAATGAGATAGGCAGGAGGATGACATAACCTCTGTTGGGCTTCCTTGGTTGTATATTGCCTTGGTATATGCCGGGGACCAGCTCCAGCCGGGTTCAGGGTACCCCAAAGGTGGAGACGGTGTCGGCGATTGGGGGGAAGAAGAGAAAGAGAGAGAGAGAGAGAGAAAGAAAGAGATTGGACTCCGGTCTAGTGCAGAAGCGATGTGTGTTATTGGGAATTACAACAGGTCTTTTATACACAAAGTCAGATGTGGGAGGGGCGTCTCCCACCCACCAGAAACCTTAATCCATGAAAACTTAATCAATGATTGCCTTTAAACCCTTTTCATATGATAATCTTAAAATCTCATAACAAAAGATAAACTAATCCGTGACTGACATGTTCTATAAACCTTTTTCATACTAAGCTGATTGATTTATGCCAAGTTAAACAATTCTATAGAAGATTAAGTATTTACTTTACAAACAAAATTGGCCCATCCCAGAATGTTTGGAATGTGGCCCAGTCCAAAGTTCACAGTGGGCTACCTGCAAGTAACTCAGCCACATTCTTTCAACAAAATGGCTGTCTTCTAAAACTATATTCTACAATTTACACCTTCAATAAATCCTAAGATCATGACCCAGAAGCCTGTGACCAATACTAAGGCTCTTAGATGTGACATGAGTTTGATTTATAAGTTGTGTGAAAGCCAAAACTGCAGTTTGTGGAAGAATGGGAGCAATGAGCTTCTAAAGTTAGCTTGTGTTCGTCCCGGTCTCAGAGTTTTTATGTTTTGAGCTCATAGGAGCTTAATCTGGTTAGTGCTGAGTAGAAAGGGGGAGGAAATGGGGTCAACAGCTCCAGAACACATCCTAGTGGTCTTGGGGTCAACGGCCCTTCCTGATCCCTAATGCTCAGTGGGCCTCCGTGGCCAGCTCCCAACAGGTATAGTGAGTTTTTCAGTTGGCAGCTGTGGTGGTACTGTGACCTGGGCACTTGTACAGACTCAAGGTGTACCGAGTGGCCAGGGTGGCTAGAATAGTGGTATTAGCTGGGGTCTGGGATCAGCTTCCTGAAAGCTGAAATATTATAGCAGATGTGATAGGCTATGCCAGTTGATTTCCTGCCAGGAGGTGGTACTTGCCAGAGAGAACCAACTGTGATGGTGGCTGTGGCCTTTCTGCTTGGCCTGTGTTGTCCCACAGGAAGTATCTAGCTGACCTAAGAGATGAGCAGGGCTGTGGGGATTACTCAATTCCCAGCTCATTTTGAGCTTTTGGTGGTGGTGGGGGAGTGCTCCAGCTCCCCACCTGTGTGCATGATTGACTACCCTAAGGATGATTGGGAAGGAGGTCCCTGCCACTAGGGTAATGCTGCTGCATTTTGCAGAGGCTGAACAAAATAGTTCACGCAGAAAGTGAGGGGTTGCTGGGGCAACAAGTCCCATCCAGGTCCCTTTAGTCTCAGGCAGTCTGCATCCAGTTCATAAAAGTGCAGCAGACTTCAGGTGTTCTCACAACAGCCTGTCGAGACAGAAACTTCCTGCCATGGCAGAGTTTGTCCTTGGAGCAAATGAAAACTTCAAGTCTTTCTGTTCCCTTCCAGGCAGGCTAGAAAGCAGCCATCAACAAGGGTTATGATCCTGGGAAATGGTGGCTGGAGCTGCTCAGGGCTTTTTTGCCTGGACCACTCCATGTGGGTTTCTGAAGAGTATGGCTGTGGGTAAGGCAGTTTCCCGTGAGGATCTAAAGTCTGGTGAGGTTCACGGGGCATTCTAAGTCCATGGCAGGAGCACAGAACTCCTGAATTCCTGTCACTCACCTCCCTGCTGCATTCAGAGACTGCTCATGGTTTATGAAGTAATCCAGATGAGTCTGCCTATTTCCAATCTGGAATGATCGATTTTTCTCTTCTTTGCACACTGTGGATCCTCTTGCTTCTCTGGTGAGCCACAGAGTGTGTAGCTGGTCTCATATTTCACTGAGTGCTAAGGTACTCTCCTTATTTTGGTTCATTCCATGTAAGAGACTCACACTAGCTGCTTCAAGTCAGCCATCTTACTTTTGGATCTTTCATTTTAAAGAGATATAAACAATATGCGTTTTATATTACTTACTATGATATCTTGTTTTTATATTTCACATAATGATACTTTTATTCTACATTTTTAAAATGAGTCCCAGGTGGGGAAAGAAAAGTGACTGGGTATGTTAGCTCATGTCCATAATCCCAGGCCTTTGGGAGGCCACAGTGGGAGGATCACTTGAGGCCAGAAGTTTGAGACCAGCCTGCACAACATAGCAAGACTCTGCCTCTACAAAAATACAACAATTAGCCAGGTATGGTGGCATTGCCTGTAGTCTCAGCCACGTGGGAGGCTGAGGCAGGAGGGTTGCTAGAGCCCAGGAGTTTGAGGCTGCAGTGAGCTATGATCATGCCACTGCACTCCAGCCTGGGTGACAGAGTGAGACTGTTTCTGGGAAAAAAAAAAAAAAAAAAGCCAAGGGAAGATGATGCAGCGTGTTGGGATAAATGTCAGTTTCCCAATTGAAAAATGGAGGTCAGGAGGGTGTTAATTATGCAAAATCTCCCCCAGTGTTTTTCAGGCAAAGGAAACAAGAATGCAGCTCCTAAAGGAAAGCAGGCTAGAAATGTTCCAGAATCAGCAATTAAAAAGAAAAAAAAAATGTATTCAAGGGAAGAGCAGTATCAGATGGAGTCAGAAAGGAGAGGAAGCACAGATTTCACAGCAGCAGGGAAGCATGTAGCTGGGAAGGAGAATCTTATCTTCACTTGGGCCCAAAGGGTGTGAATCACATCAATGTAACAAGATGCATTTCTTTTATTTTTTTTGAGTTGGAGTCCCACTCTGTCGCCCAGACTGGAGGGCAGTGGCACACTACCGGTCACTGCAGCCTTGACCTACTGGGTTCAGGCGACCCTTCCGCCTCAGCCTTCCAAGTAGCTGGAACTATAGGCATGTGCCACCATGCCCAGCTAATTTTTTGATTTATTGTAGAGATGAGGTCTCACCAAGTTGCCCAGGCTGGTCTCGAACCCCTGGGCTCAGGCAATCCTCTCATCTCGGCCTCCCAAAGTGCTGGGATTACAGGCTGAGCCACCGTGCCTGGCCAATGCATTTCTTATAAGGTAGTATTTGATCAGAAAAATGAAAGATTCATTCATTATTCTGTAAATGCTTATTGACTTTTTGTTATGTGTCATCAGTGGCAAATTTGATAGATAAATCCCTGTCTTCAAAGAGCTTACATTCTAGTTGAAGGAACATACAAGTAACTAAGATAAGTAAGCAAATAAACAAATATACAAATAATTAACATGACTTCAGGCGAAGGGACGTGTGAGGAAGGAAAGTGAAGCAGATCATGGGTTTGACAAGTGATGTGGGTTGAAGGCATATGCACTACTGTAGATGGAGAAATCAGAAGATCATCATAGAAACATAACTTTCTCAGCTGACTACAATTCATTTTATTTTTTTTAGCAATTTTATTTTTTATTGATGCATAATGGATATACCTATTTTTGAATACATGTGAGAATTTAGTGTATACATTTTGTTTGTTTTTGGCTTTAGTTATATAGAAATAGAAATCAAAACCTACTTTATATTATAAGTATTGACAATTTTGAAAAAAAATTGCCATTTCTTGTTTAGTTATATTCAAGATGCATATTAATGCTTTATGTTATAACTATATTGCTATAATACTTAATATTAAAAAGTACATAATTATAAAGTACTGAAATCATAAAATACTTTATGGTATTTCTGTTAGATTTTGTGGATGTATTTTCCTTTTGGCAAAGAATATGATGGTGATGAGCTGAGACTGGAGGACCTAGGGAAGATCTGGTGTGAAAATGTCTTCGGTGGGGCTGGGCACAGTGTCTCAAGCCTGTAATCCCAGCACTTTGGGAGAGGATTACCTGAGCTCAGGGGTTTGAGACCAGCCTGGGCAACTTGGTGAGACCTCTTCTCTACAATAAATAAAAAAATAAGGCAGGTGTGGTAGTGTGCACCTGTAGTTCCAGCTACTGGAAGGCTCCCCTGAGCTCAGCAGGTCGAGGTTGCGGTGGCCATGAGTGTGCCACTGCACTCCAGCCTGAAGATAGAGTGAGACTTCAACTAAAAAAAAAAAAAAAAAAGAAAAGAAAGAAAGTAAAGAAAATGTCTTTGGCCTAGGGAAGATAATTTACCAACCTTCTGAGGAAAGAACAAGTTTCAGTACAGCAATAATGCACTGGGACTAAAGTGGACAGAGCAAAGGGTATAAAAATCAAAGAGAAAGGCACAGCATATCAGAAAGAGCTGTGCAGGCCAGGGAGAAGAGTTTGGCTTTAATTTCTGAGGGATGGAAAACCATGAGGAGGTGGAGGGAGGGGCAGGCGATCATGTATTTTGTACTTTAAAAGTTCATTCTGAGCTAGGTATGGTGGTACAACTGTAGTCCTAGCTTCTCGGGAAGCTGAGGCAGGAGGATACCCTGAGCACGGGAGTTCGAGTCTATCCTGGGCAGCATGGCAAGACTCTATCTCTTGAAAAAAAAAGCAAATAGTGCAGAGGGCAAGTGTGGATGAGGAGGAGTGCCTTAGACAGCAATTGAAGCAGCAAACATAAAAGAGCAATGTCAGGGCAGGTGATGAGGGATAATGAGATTGAAAATAGATGTGTCATGAGTCTACATAAAATATTGCTTAATAAAAAAGGCATGAGGACATAGACGGGAACCCAGACAACTGGTTTGATCACACTAAGAATGTCCATTGTCCAATAATTGGTCTGTAGCTAGACTAGAGGTGGGCAAACTTGTTCTACAAAGGGCCAGAGAGAAAATATTTTATCTTTGTGGTCATACAGTTTCTGTTACTGCTATTTAACTCTGTCCTCATAGTGTAAAGGCAGCCATAGATAATATGTAAGTGAATGGGTGTGGTTGTTTTCCAATAAAACTTTATTTACAAAAACAGATGGCAGGCAGGATTTGGCCCATGGGCTGTTGTTTATTTACCCCATTTTAGACTCAGGGACCACCTGTGAGCTTTCCTTACCTCTGATCCCTATATGATGTCATGGTGATATGTGCTAGTCATCCACATGTCCAGGTTCTATGCTTCTAGACATTCTGAGCCAGTCAGTGCTCACCTAGACTTCTGACATGTAAATTAACTCAACTTTCTGACTAGTGTAATTATTTTGTTTGGTTCACTGGAATAATATTATCGTTTACTTTTTTACTTGCAAATCCTGTGTGAGATTTCTTTTTTTTGAGTTGGAGTCTCACTCTGTTGCCCAGACTGGAGTGCAGTGGCCGCTCCTGGCCACCGCAACCTCGCCCTGCTGGGTTCTGGCGATCCTTCTGCCTCAGCCTTCCAAGTAGCTGGAACTACAGGCGCGCGCTACTACGTCCGGCTAATTTTTTGATTTTTTGTAGAGATGAGGTTTCGCCAAATTGCCCAGGTGGGTCTTGAACCCACAGGCTCAGGCAATTCACTCACCTCAGCCTCCCAAAGCGCAGGATTACAGGCTGAGCCACCGAACCCGGCTCTGTATGAGATTTTAATGTTAACCTTTAACTTCAAGTCATTATGGATGAAGCAATCAGAGAATGTACTCTGTTTCCCATTTCTTTCCTTATTCTGCTAAATCTTCTTGTTCATTTTTGGAGTCTGTAGCGATGGCCTGATGTAAAATCATAGACTTTAGAAGAGTTAGGCTTGGGTTTGGATAACAGTTCTACACTTACCCACTGTGTGCATTAGGCAAATTGCTCAATTTCTCTGAGACATTTCCTCATCCTCAGGACTCAGAAAATGGCATTTCCTTTGCAGATTAGTTAATATTAAATGATAATCCTAAAGTGCCAAAGTACTAGGCAAAGCAACAACGTAGGATTCCTTTCTTAACAAGAACTCACCAGAAAATGCTGAGATTGTGTCACTCCCAATAGCATATTGCTATCCTAATATTTTCATCAAATTCCAGTGACCTCTTAAACTGTTTATGAATATTATACAAAGCACATACAATATTAGTATTTATTTACAAGAGATAATCAACTACTTGGTTATTCTTAGGAAATACAACATATAGAAAGAAAAACTCTATCTTCTAACTTTTTGTTAAAATGTCGTACCAATTTAAGGTAACAAAAATAGTGAACAGCCTTTTAAGGACAGAGCTTTTTAATGTGGCAAGATAGGTAACAATCACAACACTCAAAATGTTTTAGCCACCTACTGGCACTTCATAAATAGCTATAAAGACACATCTTACACTATGCAGCTGTAAACATATACATTATAACAACCTCATAAAAAGCACCATGCATTTTATTTTATTCATTCTCAGTGGGTCATGTTAATGTGTGTGCTAGTCTTAGAAAATTAGCTAATAATAATCTACCAACATCCTTATGTCTTCAGTTTTATTACTTTATTATCACTGAAACCTCACATTACTAGACTAGTCATTTAGCATGAAAAATAAAAATCAATACAGTCAGTCAATGTGATCGTAAAGTCTGGGATGATGGTTTTGGAATTGCTTTTAAAATATCTTCTAGAAATCTTGTAAGATTGGAAGTAAATAATGCTGCACACACAATGCAGAAAGAAAAATCAGCCCTGTTATAAGTAGGTGTGCCCATGGTAGTCATCTTGACTACAAAGTAGAGTTGAGGAACAATTTAATACTTTATTAGAAATCATAGACTCACTTTAAGGTTCTTGAAGAGTTGATAATTTAATTCATTTTCCTAATTTTATTTTACAGAGCCATTTATTCTATCTTTCACCCTAAATGAGAATTTAACATCACGTGAGAAAATGTTTTTCTTCCTCTTATTTTCTCTTCTGTCTTAATTGGTATATATAGACCAATTAAGCTGATCTGTAGACCAAAACAAGCAACATGTAGGTACAAATGACAACTAAATTGAGGACATGCTTGTTGTGTCCTATGCTCGTGGACATAGAATAAGGATTATTATGAGGCATTTAAGCCTCATAACCAAACCATGAACTATGAGCTAGAGTTGCTCACTGATTGTGAGACACGTATTTTTTTTTTTTTAATTGGAGTCTCGCTCTTTCGCCCAGGCTGGAGTGCAGTGGTACGCTCACAGCCATCGCAGCCTTCACCTGCTGGACTCAGGAGATCCTTCTGCCTCAGCCTTCCAAGTACCTGCAACCACAGATGCGTGCTATCATGCCTGGCTATATTTTTCATACATTAACCTCTTTGAATTTGGATGCATCTCAGCACAATCAACAGCACCTTATAGTCACTCTTGGCCATAGGGAAAGGGGTGAGTCATCTGCACCTGCACATGTGGACACTGGGCCATGGTCATCAGTCACTTCAAATGAGTTCTGTGAACTGTTGGTGCCACATGGGCTGATTCTGGATGTCTAGTAGATGCCACTGATGGTAGGAGGAATTGCCAATGCCCTTAAAATCAAAGAAAGACATTTAAAACTATGGGAGGCTATTGTGACCCACCAATGCATCTTGCAGGGCTGTTGTGGGGGCCTCAGACTTAAATTTGTAGGAAACTTCAGACTCGTTTCTAACACGAGTTTCTTAATTCCCAAGGATAGCTGATTCAATTAATGAAGAAAACAAACCCTAGCAAACAATGTGCTTAATCACACAGGTGAGTTTCTGCCCGGCCACTTGAAAGCAGACATGATTGTGCCTCAGAAGGAGCAGATCCACACTCTCCCTCTATAGCTCATGCACTCCCTCAGTCTCCAGTCAACCTCAACTGCTTTAAATTGAAGAGTTAGGGGTGGGGTCTGTCTGTCCCCAAGCAGAATTGAAGATTATGTGTATCTGGGCAACTGTGCTGGGGAACTTTGAGCAGGGGAACGACTCAAATTATTATGGCTTTGCTGAATACAAGCTCCCAAATCACTATCCAACCTGGTTCTGTGTGGTGAGGGAACACCCAAATTCAGCTAAGTTAGGGGGGACAAGTTTCCCTGTGGCATGCTGGGTGCCCTTGCATGGGTGTGGTCTTTTTGGGTCAAGTCAATGGACTGTTTTTGTCACTTATATGTCTGGTATATAATATAAATTGATGCATTATATGCTGTATTTCCTTGTCCCATGGATGTCAGGGCAGGGAGCTGGGGGATTCTTCCAGTCATGAAGAGCCACATGTGTAGAATTGCTAGTGTCCTTGGGGCCCCCAACATTCATGCCCCATTTGAGTTACAATCTCTTTGATTGATGGTTTACCAGTTGGAGCCTCTGGCAAAGGGAGGCTGCCTCCACCCACAGGCATCTACGGGTTTTGGATTTACTGCTTCCCTAATTCACCTGTCAGGTATACCCCTTTGCAAAGCAGTGGTTAACTAGGTACTGGGCTGTTGTCAAAGTTGAACACCTGTTCCATGGAGATCTTGTTACTCTCTGATCTGATATTCTTGCCTCAAGATGCATCAACTCTGAATCAGTGACTCACAAGGTGGGAAAGGGCCCAATGAGCCTTGTCTGTCCAGCGATTCAGGAAGGTGCTGACCTGGCTCCAGGGCATGTGGGCTTTGCATTTTGGCAATTACCCTTTTTTGGGGAAACTTCATCTCTTTCTCTCTCACTGTTTAAATGTAGCCCTTGGTTCAATGGGACCCTTGGTTTCTAAAGGTTTCCCTAGCTATCAGGGCATACTCCCCAGTGGTTTGACTAAGATAAAACCCAGTGGTGGCCATGGCATAGCCATGAATGTTCAGCTTCAAGACTACCCAGGAAGAAGCCAGAGTGGACAGAACTCAAGGCGGTTCTTCCAGTTCTGGCCAATACTCTCTTGTGAGCTTGGTTTTATTTTATAGACCCTTGGGGGATTGTCACTTGGAGATTTTAGATATCACAGCAGCTGCGTGAGCCCTGTGGTTTACCACTGCAGATGGCCAAGCCAGGGCCCCTTCTCTGATAAGACTGACTAAAATGGAGCTGCATCACTCAGATGACCCCCACTGCTCAAGGGTTCGGAAGATGACATCAGACCTGAGACCCCAAATCAGGAGTATTTGGGGTGCCATGTCCTTGTTCAACCTTCATTACTTTTGAACTTATTCAACATGATGCCAGTTAATGTTTGTCAAATAACTCGAAGTGATGTGCAGTATAATGGCTGGTTACAAAACAATACCAGTGGACCATAAACAAGATTCACTCGCATTCAGGTAAGTTCAAATTTTAAAAAAGTCACTCATAGCATTCTTTTGAGCCATAAAATGTTCATAAATTGAATATGTGTTAAAAAGAAGAGCTCATGCAATAGAAAAATGCAAATTGCATGCCTGGAAATTATGGTTGAAATAATGTAGATAACTCTGCTTAGTAATAAGTAGCCTTCAAGACGGTAGAGAATTTATGTGGTCTATTTTTTAAAATGTTCACATCAGCATTATTCATATTAGCCTTTAATTAGAAATAACCCAAATATCCAACTTTAGGAAAACTACCATTATTTTATCACCATGTCTAGACCAGGGGTTGAAACAGAGTAAGAGCGTCAGAGTTACTGAATGAACAAATATTATTTAACTTGCTGCTACAGAGGTAAAGTATAAAACCACTAGGAGAGGGGAAATCAAGTTAGAAACAGAGAAACCTATTTAACTTTATTTGTCTTCCACCATAAAGTAAAAGGAATAAGAGCCAACAAATGGAAAAGAAATGCTTTCCATTGTTCTTTTCTCCCAGTGGGCTACTTGTGGCCGCTGATAGAGGTTCAGATGTCAGTGAATTTTAGTTTGTTGAGAGGTGACTCTAGACGCCTTAGCTGGTAGTGACATTGTACTAGCTGGGAACTATTTCCAGCCTTCCTGTAGTTAGGGAGAGGAATAATGAAAGGTCTTTATCTTTACAAGAGGTTTTATTGAGGTTATTTGAAAAGGGAGTGCATGAAGGCAGAGTGGGGTTGGGGGACCAAGCAATGGAACAGCAGGAGAAATGAAAAACTTTTATATTGGTTAATTTTTAATTCAAAACAACATCCAGAATATCATTTTTAAATAGTGTGTTTTTCTTGTATGTGTGTGGTTACATATTGCTGTTTTAGTTGAAGGATGAGTTTGTTTATTGGGTTGGTTTTCCTAGGACTGATGAACTATTTGGATATCTGTAACATGGGACTGCTTATGTCAGTAGTTCCCAACTGGGAAGGAGGCAATTCTGTCGCCCTGGGGACATTTAGCAGTATTAGGAGACATTTTTTGGTTCTTACAACTGCAGAGAGATGCTGCTGGCATCTAGTGGTTAGAGGCGGGAATGCTGCTAAAAATTTTACAGCGCATGAGACTGATTCCAAGAGAAAGAATGTTGCTTTCTGAAATGTTAATGTTGTTGATGTTGAGAAACCATGAGCTGCTTACCCTTTCTAAAAATCAAATTCTCATAACTTTTCTCAAATCCACCATTTGAATGTAGAGAAAAATATCATTGTTGATTCTCAAACCTGGAGGCATTAAAATCACTTAGTTTTAAACAATACTGACACCTAAGCCTCTCCAGACCAATTAAATGAGGATGTCTTATGGTGGGGCTTGTGCCTCTGCATATTTTCATCACCAGCATTGAGCAGTGCTCATTTAAATCATATAACGCAGAAAATCAAAACCACCCATAATTGATTGATCTTATCTGCATTAAAAGTATCTAGCAATTAAATGATGCAATTATCCAACTTAAATGAGAATGTAACAGCTACCATTATCCCATGGCTTCCTATGTGCTTGTTTATATTTAGTAAAGAAAAGATTTCATTTAGATAGAGAAAAATCTGCATTAAAAAATGTTCCTGAGCTCAGAAATATAGTTCTGGAATAGAATACAGATATTTATTTCTTTGTTTTGACATCTTTGTAGCAACCTTCAACTTCTAAGTTCATTTCTTTATAGTGAACATTTAGTATATATAAACTTAATACTAATCATTTGATTTATGTGGCGTGGCATGCCATTCGTGTACTAGACTATAAGTCCAAGTAAAAGTTCATTATAATATCTCTGTAAATAAAAATTGAGAACTAAAAAAACCCTATGAATTGATCATTTAAAAATAATCTTTAGAATAATTAATTGTGGTTTAGATGTAAACATTCTGGTTTTTTAAATTGGATAATTAGTTTATTCACTTCCTTTCACCTTAACTAAATTAGTGTAAGTGTTCTCTGTCTTCCTATCGCTCTCTTTCCCCTCTATTTTTGGAACTTTCTTAGAATTAGTTATGAGCTTAGAGGTAGAAGCAGAAGTTGATTTATCATATTACTGAATGGTCTCCCAATAGCATTTTTTTTAAAAAAAATCACATTTGACAGGAATCTTTCCAAAACTCACCCCGGTAATTGGAAAGGTAGATGAGTCTTAAAGAGATGGAGAATGCAATTCAATAAAAGTAACAGAAAAAACTCAAATGACTGACACAGATATAGATTGTTCAGTTCACACACAAGTTCCTAAAATTCCGTTACTTAAAACTTGCCTCAAATTTCTGGTCTGGATATTACAGATCTCACCAAGCCATGGATAAAAGGAAGGCCATACTATTGTAGCAACTGTTTGTCTGGCTTTTGGTGCCTTTTTAATCCTTTTACATCTCCAGGTAGCTTTTTTCTTTTATATTCACACATACTCCTGTGTGATCTCATTCAGCTCACTACTTTTGAATATTATTTATGTAATGATGATCCTCAAATCTGTGTCTCATGAGAGAGTGAAAAGCTGAAAAGCAAGAAGTCCCCTAGTCATAGGTGGCACAATGAGACCCACAAAAAAGCAAATTCTTGGTAGTGGACTCCAGGTGCTGGTTGTTTAAGCCACGGAGTTCTCATATTCTCCCTATGAGTCAATTCCTTCTCTTGTACTCTTTGCTTTCTAATTTTTTCTGATAGTGACATATTGTTTGACTAGGGACTCAAGACAGCTCTGCAAAGTCTAGGGCTATTTCATCCTCAAGGTCAACACTTTTCAGTCATTTGGACGCTACCTTTTTTTTCCTTATTATTCCCAAGAATAGCATTTGATTACTAAGCCTTATTCTTCTCCGAGTTTGCATCCACAAAAAAAGCATTGTTTTTTGACTCATTCTTTCAACAAATAATGCATTTAATATTGCTGCAGAAACTTTGTCCCTATGTTGCTGCTTAAATACACATATAGAGTCTGACACTGTTATTTTGACTTTTGTTTTTTTTTAATTTTGGCAACACAGAGCTAGATATTTTATAATTCCTGGTCCATGGCATTTTCCTTATTATTCCAGATATAGCCCAGTTTGCCTATTCAGCTAGCTATTTAATTAGTTATTGTTAACAGTGTAATGAACACTAGTAAATTCCATCACCACCAAAAAAAGCAGATATTTTATAGTCACTGAGTCTTCTTATTGTCTCCACCAAGATCTTGTAATCTATGTCCTTTTCTTTTCTTTTTATGTAGATTTATTGCATATGTGGTACTGATAATTTAAAAAAATTTTTATTCTAGTTATCTTTAACTTCATAAGGAGCACATCCTGCTGTATACAGTGTGTTGGTATTTTTCTTCATTTATGGTTATATTTTTAAAGTTTTCCTTTAACATATATATGATGTTTATTTTTATAGATATACAATATTTTATTATGTGAATACACTAGAATTTATGCATGTGCTCTTCCTTGATGACATTTTGCTGGTTTCAGGGCTGCGCAGTTATGAACTTGCTCAGTCATAACTTTGATAATACATGTGCAGAAGCTTCAGTTGGGTTGTACAAGGAGTGGAAATTAAGCTATGTGGGTGATGAGCTTGTCCAAAGTCATTGCATTGATTGATACCCCCACTAGCAAAGTATAAAAGATGCTGTGAAGCCAAGTGTGGTGGCTTGAGCTCAGGAGTTTAAGACATGACTGGGCAACATACTGAGATTGCATTTCCAATAAATAAACAAACAACCAAGCAAACAAATAAATTTAAAAAAAGATTCAGTGGAGTCATACACCCTCCAAGAATTTAGCATGGTCAGATTTCAAAATTGTAGCCAAAGTGTAAAATAATATTGACGGTGGGCTTATTTAATTTTTTTTCCCCAATCACCAATGATTCTAAGCAAACCTTCATATGTCTTTTAGAAATATATTTCCTCATTTGCCCATGCCTGTTAGTAATTTTTGCCTATTTTTCTTTTCATGTTTGTGCTCACTTTGTTATTAGCTTGTAGGAATTTATTCTATATCTTTGGTTCGAATAGTTTTTCAGTTGTGTGTATTGTGAAGATATTATCTTTCACATGACAATTAGTCTCTTTTCTTTCTGTAAGACGTCTTTGATAAACAATGTGTCTTAATGTATCAAAATTTTCTCTCTTTTAAGTTACGCATTCTATGCATTATTTAATGCATAAGTCAATGCATTCTATGCATTTATCTCTTTAATGCTTGATTTATTTTCTTATCTCAGATAATGGTTTGAGGATTTCCTTCCTCATTTCCTTGGATCTATTCAAGTTTTTCTGGAGGGTAAATCAATATTGTCATGTTAAGCATCTTCACTGTTTTGCCTACGACAGAACTTTAAACTCCAATATCAATTCTGCGACTCCAGAGGCAGATGCCAGGGAGTCCTCCCAGGACAGCCCTTTGCTGCCCCCTGCTGGCATGTGTAACCAGGGCTGTGGGCATTAAATCAAGAAAGTGCATTCTGGTGCCATAAAAGACAAGCTAGACAAGTGGGACTTCATGAAACTGAAAAGTTTTTGAACAGCAAAAGAAACCATCAAGGGAGTGAGGAGACAACCCACAGAATAGGACAAAATATTTCCTAATTGTGTTTTTGACAAAGGCCTAACATCCAGCATCTACAAGGAACTCAAACAAGCCAAAAGGAAAAAAACCAAACGGCCCGTTAAAAAAAATGGGCAGAAGACATGAATAGACATTTCTCAAAAAGAAGACATACAAGCAGCCAACAGATACGTGAAAAAATGCTCGCCTTCCTAATCATCAGAGAAATGAAAATCAAAGCCACACTGAGATATCACCTAACTCCAGTAAGGATGGCCATCATTAACAAATCAAAAAACAATAGATGCTGGTGCAGATGCAGAGAAAAGGAAACGCTCCTCCACCATTGGTGGGCGTGCAAGCTAGTTCAATCTCTATAGGAAATAGTGTGACGATTTCTAAAGGAATAGCCTCAAGCCATACAAAGTAGAGATGGAGTTGAATATGTCAACAAAGACATGATAAAGTGTGATGAATATACAGTAATAAAAATCAAGAGTATAAAGGAAATACTGAGGAGGATTTATCTGAGAATGCTAGAAAAGTTTGCATATATATAGGAGAATATATTTATCTAAGGTCAGGACGATACATAAATTTTCTCAGTGGAACAGGATTATCAGGCAAAGAGGAGAAATGGACATTTTAGGAAAGAGAACAACATACACCAATGGTATGGGTTCGGACTCACAACATGAAGTTGCTAGCTCTTTCTGTTGCTATGGAATGACTGACAAGAGTGGGTCTGGGGACAGATGAGGTTTGCTTAGGGAAAACGCTGTAAAGGCACTTTTACTACATGATAAACAATGTGCCACATAAGCAGTGGGGGCCAGGCAGGATTTTTAAATAATGCAACATTAATATTATATTCTAATTTTAGAAAGAACTTTGTGAAGGCATCCAGATAATAAGGCAGGTATGAGATTAGAAGCAAAGTGATAATAATAATGTGAGTTAACCTTTAGAAAGTGTTTACTGATATTAAGCCAATCAATACTTATGACAATACTATGAAGTTGTTATTTGCTTCTCATTTTGCATTTGAGGACACTGAGATATAAAGAAGATAAATAATGTAAGTAATGTACCCAAGGCCGACTGTACTTCCAAAAGCTTCTGAAGGGTGGGCTGGGGTTCAAATCCAAGCAGTCTGATGTAGGCTCCCTGCTTTCAGTGACTTTCTTTGAACTGATACTCTTGGGTGTTTTTGCAACAGACCAGCATGCTTCCTGCACTGGCCGGCTGGGGGCTAAGTTCCTGAGGCAGGGTTGTGCATGTCTATGCCCTGTGGAAACATCCAACAGAGAGTTGGATCTAAAGGTCAGGGGAAACTTGGTGTTTGGGAGAAACATATGCACATCTGCAGAGCAACTAGGAACAGGTCTAAGGAGAGACTCTTAGACATCACCTCTTTGCTTAGCTGTTTGTCTTAATCTTTGAAAATAAAACTCATTGCATATGGTAGGTCCCAGTCAAAGGTAAGTGACCCACACCTGATCCTGAGCTGACTCACCCAAAGTAGACACCAGGTCCAGGCTGGGCAAAAGCGATTCTGATTTTTACAATATTTAGAGAAGAAGACTGAGAGCCACATTTATGACGAAGCCCTTGAGAGGTGGAACTAGAAAGTCCCGAATTCCTAGAGCATCTTTCCCATACTAAGCCTTGTTGGCCAATTTGCCCTTTTATTCTAAGAGATAGCGTAGAATTATTTCAAGAATAGTGACTAATCCCAGAAAGATGCAAAAAAAGGCTCCAGCGAACAAAAGTGGGGAAGAAAAATAGGAAAACTAGGGATATATGATGTTTAGAAAAGGGAGTCTCCCAGGAAGGGACCATGGGGATAAGCCCAGTATGCTCAACAAGATAAGGACAAAACAGAAGTGGATTATTTTTGCCCTCAGTGAGAAACAATTTACTGGTCTGCTGAGAGGCTTGAAGAACACTGAATGGAAACACTTCTGGTTAAGGATGACGGAAAAGACCTCTGTTCCACTTTGAAACAAATGAATAATGATAATGAGGAAAGAAAATAACTACCAATCTATTCTAAAAAAAAATCTTCAAATATAAAAATAAAACAAAGATATTTTCAGACGCCTTTCAAAAAATATCTGAGGAAATTAGTTGCCAATAGAACTACATTAATATATATAAATATATTTTATATAAATTTAAATATATATGATATAGAAATGATAATGAATGTATTTGTGAAATAATAAAATAATATATACTGACTAAATATAGTTATATATAAAAACTAATATATATAAACCAATATATATTTAAATATATTATATATAAACTTAAATATATAAATATACATAATAAAATATATTTGTGAAATAATAAAATTATAATGAAAACTACAAGATGCACTGATTTAGCTTAGATGTTCTCACTCTCAACTGGGAGAAATTTTGCCCACAAAGGACACATAGTAATGTCTGGAGACATTTTTGTTTGCTACAATTAGGTGTGTTTGTGTGTGTTCTTGGCATCCAGTGGGTGGAGACCAGGGATGCTGCTCAGCATCCTAGAGTGTGCAGGTCAGCCCCTCCTGACAAATAATTATCCAGCCCCAAATGTTGATAATACTGAGGTTGAGAAACTCTGGTGTAAAGTTTATACTAAACAGAAAGGTAGTTAAAGAAAATCCTTACATTATAAGTCCATTGTTTAATACAGTGAATGTTGTATTTATTTTGCCCAGTTTGAAGCTTCACTATTTATTATTGAAGATCTGTATCCAGTCCTTTAGAAATATTATCACAAGATGATCCTGGGAGTTTGTATCTATTACAATCTCTGTTTCACAAAGGGAAGATACTGAAATGCAGAGAGGCAAAGAATTTGCATAGGAGGCACAGTCCTCCTTGCTACAACTTAGATTTCAATACCAGCCTGATTCTAAACTAATATTCTTCACCTTTTCTAGCCTCCAAACTACGTATATCATATTTTATGATCTCAGTGTCTGAATAGGCAATTATGATAAAGTAATTAAAATAATTAAAAATTATTGATGGCAAAGGTAAAAAGTCTTTTGATACTCAACAAACAATGATCATGTGCACCTAGTTCTCTGAAGACAGGAAAGGGCTTAGATTTCTTTTCGGTACTGTTTTTGTGCATAATACCAGAAAACAGTAATTCACTTAGCAATATCCTACAATGTGAGAGAGATGATCCAATTATCCCACTGATCTTCACTGGCTTCTTAACGTATCAATGACTCAGGTACGTGTCTACCTGTAGGATTATTTGCAAATGAACACTCTTCTTAGCACTGTCCCTTCATATATGAAGAGTATTAAAAATATTAACATGTTGAAAATAAATTGCTCAGAAAGGAATACCACCTGATCTCTTATAATTTGTAAGGTAGCTACTACTTACTTGTAAGAGAAGAAAAAGAACCTGGTTGAATGCAAATCCATTCCTTCACATAAGTTCCTTTTGAGCAGATAAGTTATTGCAATGTTGTGAGTATCTTCTATATGTGACATTTTCCAGAAAGACCACAAGAAAAGGATTCCTATTAATAAACTCTGCCTGGACACTAGAAGAATCCCATTTACCATCTTTGATATCCAACAGTTGTCCATCTGTGTTCAGCGAAACACACATTGCTAAGAAAACAAAGAACAAAGCAAATCCCTGGCCTTGACATTCCCTGGAACTCAAAACCTACATTTCATGTGATTGTAGTCTCTGAGGAGGGAATGGGCATTCAGAGGTCCAGGAGCAGTGGGAAGAATTGATGAGAAGGGAATGAGCTTTGATTTCTGACTCTGTGAACCATCGCAAATTCCATCAGATTAAAGAATATTTTCCAGCTGGTTCAAGTCAGCCACTATTGAAAATCCTGGAGGTAAAAAAAAAAAGTGTCTTTTTGTTTTGTTTTTGTCCAAAGGGATGCTTTTTTTTTTTTTAGCCCCTTGTGGATTCAGAAGAGGAAATGTTGAGTTCATGCCTTAGTTACATCCATAGGTCCTGAACACTTGACCTAGGAGTGACATAGGGCTTCCCCTGAGGTCTTACATGTGTTTATCTTAATCTCTTGACTGTTGGTTCATTTTGTCCAAAAGTGGCCAGTGAGTGTTGAAAAAGGCAGTTTCTGCGTCTTCTTTATGTTCCCTAACACGGTAGATAAAGCCTATCAACTTTCCTTGCTCTCGTTTTTCCTGGTGTCAAATTTTATTCATGTTATCATATATTATGAAATCCTAAGAAGCAAGCAATTCATGAGCTGCAAAAAAAGTGGTTCTGAACAGAAACTTCCACAGATGCAATTTAAAGACAGTCTAACTTTGTCATTTACTTTTGTAGGAAGTTAGTTTGAGAAATGTTTAAAAGCTAGGGGGGAAAAATGTAGACTGCTATGCTAATTTCCCTAATTTAGGTCTGTGTGACTGTAAATACACAGGAAAGTCCTCCAGGGTTTAAATCTACACTGAAAGTATTATAGTGGTGTTAAGTGAGGACATGGCATGATTTACCCCAGTCAGATATAGGCTGTAGAAAGGATAGTTTAGTCCTAATATTAGGTTCTCACAGAGGTCTCTCATTCCTTGACATTTTATTTATATGGCCAGCGTGTGGCGCTGTTTCCTGTTAAAAGCTGCTTTTGTAATTTTTCAATCTTCCTCCTCTTTTGATATTTACATGGCTCAATGTAAATTTCAATGGGCTTGATAACATCAGAGAAGAAAAACCCACTTAAGACTTTTAACAGAATAGCATTTCAGTAATTCTAAAGATCACCTGTAGATTTCTTTTCATGTTTAAGAATAATAAATAAAAACATGATAGTTTATTTGAGCTTTGTTGTAAAAAGGCTAAAAAAGTCTCCTTTTACAAAATTTTAAGTACAGATTTTACTGAAAAATACATTATGCATTTCACATGAAAAGTAGGCTACTCAGAAGTGAGAAATGCAGTTTTTAGTTAAAGTTATCTCATTTAAGATTTTGTTAAATTCATATAAGTTTATTTTAACTTATTTATGCTTTTCCAAATGCTTGTTTGAGGGCAAGCCAGTTATATTTTGGGCATGTCGAGAACTAGAAATGCACAGATTACTTTTTATATTTAAAATAGCCCCACATTTGACTCTTAAATAGTATTTCTTTTATAACCATTTGTATGTTTTTCAGTACCTATAGCTTATATATAAAATCAGATAAAATCAGCAACTCTCTCTGGTTGCTTATTGTAATGTTGCTAACATTAAAATAAGGGTGACACTAGTTAATTGCCTAGTTACCGGGACAAGCATTCCGTTTTTCTGGCATCAACCATCCTTTGAAACCATTGGGTTTCAAACACTCAATGTCCTTGCCGGGACCAGCAGTTGTTCTGCTGAGTAAGACACTAAAATCAACAGAGGTCATCACATGTGCTAGAGAGACAGATTCCCAGGTGGGATTCTTCAATGGAAAACGCACCCACAGTAGAACATTATCATGTGCCAGATAACTGGCACTTGGCACATGAAAATACACATTCTGATAACTTTTACTTTTTAGTAATTATTTTAATTTTAGTAGTAATTATA
The DNA here is from genome assembly GCF_000164805.1 of Carlito syrichta. NCBI lineage: Eukaryota > Metazoa > Chordata > Mammalia > Primates > Tarsiidae > Carlito > Carlito syrichta. The sequence continues at coordinate 540,174 of NW_007248056.1, forward strand.
TCCAGAAATAAACCCTCAGTGATGGCTTAATCTAAAATAGGTTGTTAGCACGACTGCAGAATAAAAAACAAATTCCCTTCGGGAGGCTGAGGTGAGTGAATTGCCTGAGCCCGCGGGTTCGAGACCCGCCTGGGCAGGCGAGACCTCATCTCTACAATAAAATCAAAAAATCAGCCGGGCGTGGTAGCGCATGCCTGTAATTCCAGCTACCCGGAAGGCTGAGGCGGAAGGATTGCTGGAGCCCAGCAGGCGAGGCTGCGGTGGCCGAGAGCGGCTACTGCACTTCAGTCTGGGCGACAGAGTGAGACTCCAACTCAAAAAAAAAAAAAAAAAAAGGAAAGAAAACAAATTCAGTGCTAACTGATGGGGAAATTGGGGGAGGGAAGGGAGAGGGCAGGGAGAAAAATTCTTGAAAAGTGGTAATAGTTTGAAATCACAGTACTAGGCAAGTTTTCATATATTTCACAAGAAAACTTTAAAAAGTCATTAAAATATTCCTCAATGCACAAAAATAATAGGAAATAGAATTCTGATACTTCATAAAATCTTAGTAAAAATCAAGGTGATTAATATATAATACTTCAGGCCAGCCTAGATGGCTCAGCCTGTAATCCCAGCACTTTGGGAGATCGAGGCGAGTGGATTGCCTGAGCCCGCGGGTTCAAGACCAGCCCGGGGAACTTGGCGAGACCTTGTCTCTACAATTAAAAAAAAAATCATTAGCAGGGCATGGTTGTGCGCGCCTCTAATTCCAGCTACTTGGAAGGCTGAGGCAGAAGGATCCCCGAAG
>NW_007248056.1:541113-551289 GCF_000164805.1 Carlito syrichta
ACAAATACTTCAAACTGCATAGACTGCAATTAAAATTTTATAATCTCGTTAAAGGAGAAAAATGCATCATACACTTACATTATCGCCTAATAGGGTATCTAGCCTTGCAAGACAAGAAAGGAAAGTAGAATATTGTAAAAGAATGTGGTGGTCTTTTATGAAAACTAGAGCACATATTCAAATACTCTGTGCAAAAAACAATCATTGTCATTTGTAAAATCATTAAATTGGCCATCAGGGACCAGATGAATACAGTACCACAGAGGTACACCTCATTCTTGCCTGAAACCATATTGCAAAAGATGCAAATCTGGCATTGTTTCCTGTGCTAACCATTTCACCACTTTTTTGTCTTAAGTATTTTTTCATTCTTGATATTTCTTGAATCATGCAATCTAAAGTCTGGAGGAGGAGGAAAGCTTTTAGAGAAGAGACTTAGCAGAGTTGAGCTAGTAAATTCTGAGAATTTAGCCTGGAATGTGGAAGTATGGGTGTGGGCCAGTACTCTTGCAGGATACTCTTCTTGATGTTTCCACTTTTGCTTTTTCTGAAGTGAAGTGCAGTTTCCTAGAGAAGATGATGCAATTGCATCATCAATTGGAAACAATGGAAAGAAAATATACCTTATCAGTAACTTCCCTTCCCTCACTTTGGTTATTGACTTCATAACCAAAGGGGGAGCATTCTGTTTGTGAATCATCAATCGTCAAATTTAAGTATTTGTTCTCCAATTTTTGAGAGTGCTCTCATTTTGCTTTTTTAGGGGGGCTTATCAGAAAAAGATTATACTTGCTACCTTCGTACTTTATCCTCATCAAATGTAGCTGGAAGATTTTTAAAAAGGCAAGTTGCTAGCCTGAAAAAAACAATGAGTCTAAGAGAGTTTTGGCTAAATGTATTGGAAAAAAATATGTCAATGTGATTATTAAGAAATAGGTTGGGGCAACCCCTTTGGTTCCCTCCCACTATGGGAGCTCTTCTTTACTCTCAATAAATCCTGCTTTAAAAAAAAAAAGAAATAGATTGGTATGTCTAATCCATATCAACGCAAGCTACTCAAAAAGATACTTTGCACAAAATTAAGTCATAGATGCTATTCAAATCAATATTTCTATTTCATTTTTAATAGATATGTACTTTTTTTTTTTTTTTTTTGAGTCAGAGTCTCACTCTGTCACCCAGGCTGGAGTGCAGTGGCACACTCATGGCCACTGCAGCCTCGACCTGCTGGGCTCAGGCGATCCTTTCACCTCAGCCTTCCAAGTAGCTGGAACTACAGGCATGTGCCACCATGCATGGCTAATTTTTCTTGATTGTAGAGATGCGGTCTCACCAAGTTGCCCAGGCTGGTCTCGAACCCACAGGCTCAGGCAATCTTCTTACCTCTGTCTCCCAAAGTATTGAGATTATAGGCGTGAGCCACTGTGCTCAGCTGGATATGTATTTTTAAAGTCAGTTACTTCTCAAACTGTAGTCTTTGGTTGACTTGCGGTGGAATCACCCAGGGTGTTCTTTAAAAGTTGAGCTCAGACACACTGACCCAGAATCTCTGAATTTCTGAGTCTATCTTTAGTAAACATCCCAGGTATTTCTTATTTTCTGTTGGAAAAAAAGAAAAAAATAAATAAATCACAATAACCTAAACAAAATGCAAGAAAGAGGATAACTAACATTTAGAAACTGTGAACAAGGGTCTTATTTTGTGTGATTCTTCTACAACCTGATCAAGACAGCCACACATTTTGGTCTGTCCTTGTTCACATAAATACAAATAAGAAACCATTAAGGCACTTTTAAATTCTCTTTGTAACATGTGTGTTTTGTCTATTTAAGTCAAACCAAAATCAATGTAAAGTTCATTTCTTCTCTAGGCAAATTCAGATCATAGGGTTCAAGATTTGGAGAAAGATACACTAAGTGCTTTCTTACTAGCTGCACCCAGAGGTTCCTGCCCATCCATTTATCCATCATTCCTTCAATGTACTCTTAGGGTTCTCCTCCCAAGTGGATGACTTTCATAAACTTAGGGTGTGACTCACCCAGTTATGTCAAAAGTTCGAGAAGGTCCATGTTTCAACTTGCAGGGTGAGCTGCATCATAAATTGGGCATATATGGGTAGAATAAAAAACTGGAATTTGACTGTTATTCTGACTTTACTAGAATGTTTTCCTTTAAAAGGTACTTTAAACTGCAATTAAAATAAATAACATGAGAAAGGCCTGCATAATCACAGAGGATGTCTGTGATCATTCTGAAGGAAGAAAGCAATATAACCGCAAGTATTATTTTAACATACGCATAATAAGGTGGCTCTATGTTTAAGTCCCAGCTTTCTGTTCAACTGACTAGTTGTTCTCTTTTGTAGCTTATTATAAAATGCATTTATTCATGGAAATGAATATGCTATGGAACCCATATAAGTAGCACACACATTGCTTTAAAAAATACAGTGATCCTTTTGAACAGTCAAAAGTTGTTTTTAAAAGCTCAGCATGCTTGTCCTTGTGATTTCACTTTCTAGAATATAAATTTCATGATATGACATGCAAAATTATAAATCAAAGTTACCATAAGAAAATGTAGGTGTACATAATATCCTTGCCTTCACCAAGACCATGTATTTGCTTAACTTTAAAACTCAAAACAAACACTAGGGAAAGATTCCCTACAGCTTTTGGAAATTTTTTAGTAATTCACAAATGAAAGTGACAACATTTAGAAGACAATCCCTATATTGAGACATCATTTTCTATTCACTGACACATGGCTTTATGCATTCCTGCTTGGGATCACTCTGGTTGGCCCCTTTACTCTTAGTCAATACTAATTATGTTTAGCACACTTAAAAAAGATTTCCATTTGTAATTCTGAGCACCTTTTAAACAAACCACTGAGCTCATGCCTAAATTTTTAGGTTTTCAGCTGAAGTATAGGATTGTCATTGCTAAAACATATTGGTAGGGCTGGCTACATACTTTGCAAGCCCTCACGAAAAATGAAAATTCAGGAAACCTTATTCAAAAATTATAAAGAGTCTCAAGATGGTTATGGTAAAATATTTATCCAAGTGTGGATCTTTTTTAAGAGTGGGACTCTGTACAGTTGTATGGGTTCCATGCTCACGAAACTGGCTCTGACTATAGAATCTTTCAAACAAGACAACTCTGATTTTCTAATTTGCTGGGAAACACACCAAAGCCAATTAGTTCTATTGGCCTTGCTGATTTAAACTATGTGAAGAAATATACATGTGAGATGATGTACTGGAAAAAGAATCATGGATATAATAGGATAGTTGCAGATGGTTGTCATTGTAATTTGTTAACAGGAAGATCTCAAAATCGCAGGGTGTAAAATGTGTAAAGAATAGAGGAAATGGTTGGAAATTGAAGGAAGAAAGCATTACAGGCGCTATGCAAAGAGGAATCAAGTTTTTTGATGTATCTTTGAGCAGGTTTACTGCATCTAGACACACTGGCTTTGCTTCACTGTGTACTTCCTGCAACACTGTGTTTCAGAAGTGTAAGTGCAATTCTGCTAGAGAATGTGGAGATGTCAGAGCACAGGAGTATCAGTCAGTTGTTTCACATGCAAATAAAAGTGTGTACGAAGTCTTTTTTCTCTAGAATCTCCTGCCGGCAAGGAGGCTGTCACTTCCTGATGGAGCTCAGGGGAGTATAAAGCTTTGTTACAGGTTGTGTATTACCAATGCCTCCTGTCTCTTTCTCTGGCAAGATCCTGGCTGGAGAGGGAGAACTTGAGTGGTGAAAGAGCATGAGAAAGATGACAAGAGACGATGGAGCAGCAATTTCAAAGCTAAAAAGGCCCAATCAAGAGGCGCGGGGCAAATCCTAGGGGAAGAAATAGTTTAAGAAATAATTCTATTTTGAATAACTCACTCTGGGCATGTAATGCTTAAAAACAGATATCTGAAGAAATAAGGTGTATAGATCTAAATGTCGCTAAGCTATGTACTCAGATTGTTTTCTGGGTAATAATAATGAGGAGGGAAGGGAGGGAGGGAAGAAGCGAGGAAGGAAGGCAGGAAGAAGAGAGGAAGGGATGAAGGAATGAAAGAAGGAATGGGGAGGGGGGATAAGGGATGAGGAAAGGAAAAAAGGAGGAAGGGAAGGAAGATCGTGTCTCAGAGGCAATGTGGGTCGAATGTGTACATCCCTCTCCAAGTCTCACTTCAGTTTTCTTACCTTTTCCCCTCTACTTGGGCAAAGGGACATTCAAATATGTGGAAGTACAAGAAAATCCTGGACCCGGGATAGAAAGTGAGGAGAAAGCAGACAACTTAGGGGCTCTGGGTCGTTCCTTGGGCAGTTCTGATGTCCCTGGGGGTCCGATGCCCCTTTTTCTCTTCCTGAGGACTGCACCTTTCCTCACAGGCCAGGGCCTGCTCACACCTGACGTTTACCTGGTTGGAGTGGAGGGGAGGGAGGGAGGAGGAAGGTTCAATGCGGACTGTGGGGGAGCCTGCGTGGGAGCTCGACCACCCGGAGATCCGCGCAGCTCTGGGAACAGCTCCGCGTCGCTCTCCCACGGAGCGCGAGGGCTGGCAGCCCTGTAGACCTGCCCTCGGGCCCTGTGCCCGGCCCCCCTGTCACTCATATTGCTTCCAGCCAATGGCGCAGTCGCCTGTCACCCTCACCCCACCCCTCGAGAGAGAGCGGGGAGGGAGGTCGGCTGGGAGGGCCGGCGGCCGGAGTTGAATGATTGAACTTTCCGGCGGAGTTGAGGCGGCCGCGAAGTCCCCGGCAGTGCGGCCCCGGCGTGGAGCTGGGAGCCTTGGCCAGCGCCCGGCGTCCGCGGTCCCGACCCGCAGCCATGGTGCCCGGGGTGACCGGTGCAGCCCTGACCCTCTGCCTCTGGCTGGCGGCCTCCGGGGGCTGCGTGGCGGCTAGCCCCGGCGCGGCTGCTGCGCGGCGGCTGGAGGAGTCGCTGTCTGCCGGGAGCGTCCAGCGCGCTCGCTGCGCCTCCAGGTGCCTCAGCCTGCAGATCACACGCATCTCCGCCTTCTTCCAGCACTTCCAGGTACGGGGAGCCCCCGCCCGGGGTCCTGCCTGGCGCTGCGGCTGCGGCGGGAGGCGCATCGCGGGCGCGCCTCCCAGCTCTGCTCCCGAAGTTCTCGCCCAGCTCCGCGGGCAGATTGTGGCTCTCCCTTGGCATGAATTTTGCAGTCGGAGCGCTCGAACCCTCCTTCCCAGCCTCCTCCTGGCTCGCGAAACGAAAAAGAAGCCTGTTATGCCGCATCTTTCCCCAATTCCCTCCTTCCCAGTGGAAAACGAAAGACGATTTCCTTGGGTAGGGCGAGCAGTTTTGTGCATTTCGAGGGTGGGTGTGTGTTTCCCGGGACTTGAGGGCGCGAGACTCCGGGAGGGTGGCGAGTCTCGCCAACTCCCGGGCGCTGCGGTGCCCTCGGAGCCTCGGCACTGGGAGCGAGTCCAGGAGGCGCGCCCGGCTTCTCCCGGGGATTTGCTTGACGTGCCTCAGCTCCGCAGGTGCCTGCGGGCCGTCACTTTTGTCTGTTTTGAGCGTTGGCTTTCCCACTCGGAGGGCCCGGGGCTCGCTGCTCGCCCTTCAAGCCCCCAGTCAGGAAACTTGGGCCCAAGTCGTGTGTTCCTGGGTGTGTGTGTGTGTGTGTGTGTTGTGGGGATGGGGGTGACTGTGCGCGCCGCAATTTGGAGCCCCAAAGATTTAAGATCTTGCTCAAGGGAATGCAGGGATGAGGGATTTAGCGGAACAGTGTCTGGATGCTTCAGGGACGAGTTCCGGGGTCAGTATCTTCCCCAACTCACATAGGTTCTTTCAGCTTGAGTGTGGAGGGGTGTGTGTGTGTGTGTGTGTGTGTGTGTGTGTGTGTGTGTGTGTGTGTGTAGGAGGCTCAGGGAACGGCACGCTTGGCGCCTGTGGTTTGCTGCGACGCTGCGCTGTGGCGAGGACCCCCGCCGGACTTGCGCAGAAACTCCGGGTGCGAGTGGGTGCACGAGAGCAGCTCCCGGACCCGGCCGGCCCGGGGCCTTTCCCAGCCTAGTCGCGTGTGGAAGCTCTGAAATCATCCTTTCAGGCACCTTATTTTTCTCTTCTGCCATTGTTCTCTCCCTCTCCGTCTCACCTCTATCCTTAGGTGCCCACCTGTTCCAAGGTTCCAACTTCTCGCCCCGGGGAAAACTGCGGAAGCCAAAAGGAGACGTGTGGCTCCCTGGCTGGGCGGGATTGGCTGAGCCCTCTGGTCTTAGAGAAACTGGGCACCTCTCCCGCCGGGGCGGGGTAAAGGGGCCTCTCGAGGGTCCCTGGGAATTTAACTGCCTGGGAAGGCGACGTTAACGACGTCGGGCTTTAGGTGATTCTCCGTAACCCTTGGGGATCCTGGCAGGTGAGCTGATGAGTAGCGTGTGCGCGAATGTGTAGTGTGTTTGTTTTAAGTCAAAGAAGCAACGTGTAGTGGGTTTAGGATAAATAGACACTCTCTGCGGTCCTCCCGGGTCGTCAGAGAAAGGAAAGTCAAGTACACGCCTCCTGAGGTGACATTACGCGGGCATCCAGAAGAGAGCCGGTCTCCAGACACCAGGTTTCAAGCCCGCCCCGCTCTACCCTCAAAGTGCCTCTTCTGAGGACATGCTACACTCTTGTTTGAACAACAAAACAAAACTAAACAAAAACAGAGCAGCCCATTCCCGAGGAAGAAGAGTATCTATTTTTCCTTCTTTTTTCTTTTTATTGAATTGTCAGTCTCTGTAATTTATTTGTTTTACAGTTTCGGTGGCCAAAGAAGCAGCTTAGATCAAGCCAATTCCCATGAAAGGCTTTTCTTGTGGTCTCTTTGGCATGGTTTCTCTTCTGAAGAAAAACTGCTGACAGAATACACATTGCCAGACAATCCTGATTACATTTTAATTAGCTGGGGTGAAATAAGCTGCAAATTACTCAGTTAGGACTTAATAACTGCTGTGTTTGTAATCAATTGCAAAGCCATTCTGAGAGGTTTAACCCTAACCTGGTAATGCCTGTTTGATTTATCTAAATTGCAGGGATTAAGCTTTCTTAAGATTTGAAGAGATTGTAACACACTCTCCTTATAAAACCCCAAGCTTCCCTGTCCCCCCTCCCTGCCTTTTTTCCCTCAATAATTAGAAGGGTGGTGGAGAAATCAGACTGCTGCCGACTCATGACACTGCAAGCAATTTAGTAATTTATTTATAATGACTGGGCTAGTCTGCCCGTGGTGGCACACGCCTGTAATCTCAGCACTTTGGGAAGCAGAGGCAGGATTGCCTGAGCCAGGAGTTTGAGACCAGACTAAGCAATACAGTGAGACCCTCTCTACAAAAATTTGAAAAAAATTAACCAGGCATGGTGGCACGTGTCCGTAGTCGTGGACTTGGAGGCTGGGATGGAAGGATTGCCTGAGCTCAGGAGTCGGGGCTGTGGTGAGTTGTGATTGTGCCACTGCACTTCAGCCTGGGTGACAGAGTGAGACTCCAGCTTAAAAAAAGAAAAAGAAAAAGAAAAAAAGACTGCACTAGAGGACATTTTAGGAAGGGCTGTTCTATGAAGGTCACTCCACCCCTCCAACTCCTGCAAATGAGCTCATGCAGAAGGCTGCTTCTGGAGCAAGTGCTTGTTTTCATCGTCTCTTGCACAGTTCCAGACCTCTTTTTAAGGATGGAAGAAGACCTGGCTGGCATCCAGGTATGTGGACGTTCACGTTTGAAAGCTGCCAGGCTTTGGTTGGAAGAGTCCAACCTATGCACGCATGGTGTAGGCAACCACTTGGAGTCCCCAGGAGTAGTGGTCTGCTGCAGTCGGCCTGTAGAGGAGGCCAGAGTCGAATCACTTCCACCCAAGCTCTCCCCAGTTTCCTACATCACCCAGCCCTCCAACAACAAGGCCGGGAGACTGTAGGTTGATGTACTCACCTAGTACCTTCAAGTCTGTGGGCTACTTCTGGTCCACTTGCACACAGTGGCTGTCAGCCATGCCTGCAACACAAGACACTTGATGCTGATGCGTGAGGGTGGGAAAATCCAACACTACCCCTGATATGGAAGAGCTTGGAATGAAATACTGAAAGGCAGATGAGTCCTGTACCCCATTATTTCACTGCTGAATGCTGCCCTTCATTCAAGAAAAGAAACAGTGCCTGCTAGCGCCTCCCAAAATAGTAGTGTTGGGTTCCATGACGCTCCATGATGGGGCATTTGGCATGTAGCCATTTCAGGTTCACAAATGTAATACATGCGCGAATGTGTAGTGTGTTTTTTTAAGTCAAAGAAGCAACGTGTAGTGGGTTTAGGAGGAGAAAGAAGGAGGGGCTAGAGTCTGTGGGGTATGTAGTGGGGAGGTGGGCTCTGGAGCCAGGCAGGTCAGCTCTGCACCCAGGCGCTGCTGCTTTGCAGATGGGTGGCTTGGATGGATCACATCACCTTCCTGAATGTTAATGCCTCGCGTGCCGTATGGGAGGTGGATACTTGCCCTACGATGTGAAATCAGGACATAAAACTTGTTGGGGGGAATGTGAATTATCGCAAGAAAAGAGCTAATACTACCAGGAAGATCACTAATACCAGACACTCTTCTGGGTGTTTTACAAGTATTATCTAATTTAATCCCCACAAGACTTGTATGGAGGAGATATTATTTTTGTACTCTTATAATAAAGAAGAAAACAGAGGTACTGAGAAAGTCGGTTGCTCACACAGCTCACAGACAATGAAGCTGGGTTCCCAGTGAGAGTGGCTTTCAGTTTTTGGTTGTACTTCTATTTTTAGGATTTTATTGGTTAGCTGGTTAACTTATTTTAGGACCGACTGCCCAATTTTTAGGGTCCAGTGCAGCACAAATTCATGGGGCTTCTTATTCATCTAGCAAGAAAAAGAGGGGTTGTTAAAGGAACTAAAATATACGATATTTTAGTATAATATAATAATACATAAAACGTTTTCCTTTTTTCTATAACCTGTCTCTCTTGATTTGTTATGGGCGTTTTAGCTGTTGTATTCAGTATTCTCAGTGAATAAAAATTTAAGTGAAATTATTAGCATGACGTTTACTATTCATTTTTATATTATGCACTGCCACATTTTCACACATATATCTGAGCATTTCACCTCTGGAGGGAGCCTTGAGATGGCCAGAAGGGACCAACAAGCCGGGAAGGAGGAAGAGAAGGCCCCTGAGGGCTTGGGGGTGTGTTCAATGGGATCTTGCAGGTGCCTGAGGCCTTGAGCACACACATGTTAGTTCAGGCACAATGCTGGCCAGGCCTCCTCTTCTGCCAGTTGCTGAGCCTTGTGCTCCGTCTTGTGTCCTTAGGAAGTTGAGTCAGGCATCTCCTTTCCTACAGCCAGGTACTCCCACCCTCAGCAAATGGACAACCCCCAAGTGTATTGCAGCCTCCTCACTGGATGTGCTAAAATCAGAGTCCAGTGTCTTGGACTCTGGCTGGCCACCCACCAAACACACCATGGTGCTAGCAGATATCACCATGCTCCAGGACACTGCAGGGCATGCATGCCCAGTGAAAACGCTCCCTGTGTCCACACCCAGGTTCCTGCAGGGGGCAGAGTTGGCAGCGATCATGGGGTGGGAGGTGGGGAGGAGGAGGCTGGCAGGGCCTGGGGTGCCAGGGAATGAAGGAATGAGGTGAAGGGGCAGTGGGAGGCAGGATCACTTGTGATCTGAGGCTAGAAGCCTCTAGTGCATGCTTCAGCGTGTCATCAGACTCATGTAGGAACCACAAACTCAAAAAGAAAAATCATTAAGAATTTCCATATGGCGATTGCAGAGTATGAAGCCCCAAGCCTGGGTCTTCTTCTGAGAATGGAGCCATGAATGACTGCACTGGTCCTATGTCCATGAAGCCAGCCCTAGTTTTGTTTTTTGTTTGCTTGTTTGTTTGCTTTTTATATCAAGGGTGCAGGGATCTTGGAAGTTGTAACTCAGCATGTCGGTTCTTCACAGGGTCATCTGTAGTGTTAAAAGGTATGCTAGTCGGGCGCGGTGGCTCATGCCTATAATCCCAGCACTTTGACAGGCCGAGGTGAGAGACCAGGGTTTTTTTTTGAGTTGGAGTCTCACTCTGTCGCCCAGACTGGAGTGCAGGGGCTGCTCCCAGCCTCCGCAGCCTCGACCTGCTGGGCTCCGGTGATCCTTCCGCCTCAGCCTTC
>NW_007248056.1:551558-552038 GCF_000164805.1 Carlito syrichta
AAAAAAAAAAAAAAAGGAACGAAGGAACGATGCCGACGTTTGCTGGCTTTGGAAGAAGACTCTACTTTAATGTCCTTCTCAACTTCACTAGAAAATTAATGAAGAGAAGAAAAAGAGATTGTGCCTGCGAGGAGCTCTGTCTCTTTTTAGTTGAATTTAACTTGAGAGTGACTTCATGCCTTAGGCTAGTTGGGGGATATTCATAGTGGAGACTTCTGCTCTTCTTGCCTTCCCTCCTTCTGCTCACAGTGGCAATGGTGGAGCTGAATCTCAGCACCCTCAAAACAGTCAGTCCACTAATTGTTAGCGGGCCTGGAACCTGCCCTTTCTCTGGTTGTATTTTCTCAAAGGAAGCCCAAGAGAATGGGGCTTGGAGGAAAAATAGTATCCTGTGTGCAAGAGAGGAAGGTGTGTGTGTGTTGTGTGTATGTTTATGTGTGTGTGTGTGTGTGTGTGTGTGTATGGTGTGTGTGTGTGTGT
>NW_007248056.1:552058-557219 GCF_000164805.1 Carlito syrichta
GTGTGTGTGTGAAGGGAGATGTAGTTGTGTTTGCCAGATCTCAGAATGCTAGGGGAGAAAATGGATGGAATCCTGTTGGAAGATTGATAGTAGGTTGCTGGCAGCCTTCGCCCTAGTGTTCTAGAATTTTATTAGTGTTAAGAGATTCTTGCTTAATGGGACATTATTCACCCTATAAAGTATCACTGATAGGCTCTTTTAGGTAACTGATTAGAGATCAGAGGCTCTTCCTAGCAGTAATTGGAAGCTGTTTATTTTGGCAAAAAGGAGAATGAAGCTGGTGATTAGCTCATTCTACTAAGAGAACCAGCCTCTCCTCCAAGTAAAAGTAAACAAACAATTAGCACATCAAAAACCAAGCAGCTACGAATCAGCCCCAGGCTTATAGGTTTATAGGGGAGATTTTGTGGTGAATATACTCAGCCTGTGGTGTGTCAATTTGCCCTGTAGGGAGTTTTAAGTTATATGCCAGGTTGGCCAGGCATTTAGAGTTGACAGGAAAAGAAAAGACACGACCAAGTTTGGTCTTGGTGTTTTCTGATCTGTGTCACTGGATCTCGGCTTGTGTTTCCAAGAAGTTCTGAATTTGATCCAAATGAAGTATTATGCCATTCATTGCAAATTTTTTGTTTTTAAATACAGTTTCTTCCTGAACATAATTTAAAAGTTTAACTTATTGTGACAGAAATAGAACATTTAAAAAACACAGTAGAAAATCACTTATTAATTTGTGCATTTCTTCATGGATTATATCAAATATATGTGTCTATATTTTTGTGTGTATATATTCACATATATATATAATATATGCACATATGTGTGTGTTTGGGTGCTTTAATTTAAAAGTTAATATGGTTGGTGTAAGTGCTCCTACTTTTAAGAACTTAATCATAAATTTGGAGGTTATTATATTTATTCAATTGAATTCACCAGATTTCATGCTATAGTCTACCTGATATATTTCAGCGAGTGGGTATAAAAGATTAGGGTTAAGGTAGAAAAACTTACAAAAGTGTTAGTGAGCACTACTTGTATAGTCAAAAATGGAGAAGTTCCTTTGTGTAACTTGGTACTGAAACCTGACTCTCATAATTTGGAGGAGGGTCTTGGGACAGCAATCAGTGAAGCATATCCAATAAAATGCCATTAAAAGACATTTTATTTATAAATCAGGACCTCAGACAACTGAAAATGCCTCATTGCAAGGCCTTGTGTAAATTATTGAACAACATACTTTCTGTGCATCGTCTAAGCTCATAGACTCTTCTGTGAATCGGCCACCTTTCAACATTTCTATTTAACTTACTCAGGGCTCCATATTTTGAAAGCATGTTGTTTATCAACATATGGCATTTATTAAGTATGACCCAGTTTTTCCTCTTTACATTAATCAAAGATACCCATAACTCTTTCAAGCTTCAGATCAGCATGAGGTCGCCCACATGACCAGAGTTGATTGATAAAACTAATATCATGACATTTTAGTTATCTTTGCCACATCATCTTAGGAGAAAATGTATCATTTCTTTTGGATTTTCGAAACAGTTGAAAATAGATCATAAACACCATTTCCTTCTCCAGTAGATGCAGTTGGTGACCTCCTGTCCCTTGCCCCACGAACCCCGGCTCCTGTATCAGCTACTAATAGCTTACAGCTGCTCCTTTTTAAGGGAATAACCTTTGGCCGGTGGGTGCCATCTTGCCTACAAGGCCACGCATCCTCCTCCCTTGATGTGGCAAATGATGGCAATTGGCTCTCTGCTAAGGCGATATAGGTGACCAACCCCTGCTGTAATCAACTCTGCAATATAATTTATTCTACGAAGTATCGTATGAGATCAGGCTCATGCAGGTCTCCTGCTGAGACCATTTCCCTACTCAGGTCTTTCCTCTGCCTTCTCCTACTTCTTTCCATTTCTCTTACACTGAGAGCTTCCCCCTGATATATCACATGTCCAGCAAGCCCCATTTCAACCTCTGCTTCTAGGAAATCCAATCTATGATCCAAATAAACACTTGTTTTTTCATATTATGCAACTTGATGTTTATAGAAATGACTTGTTCAAGCACATACAGTAATTGGGTGAAAGAAGTAAAAATAGAACTCAGCTTTTACATTCTCAGCTCAGACTTCTTTTACTGTCCTATTAAAGAATCTTGAGAATATATACAATTTTAAAACATTTTAAATAAAGAAACACTTAGCCTCAGAGCAATTTCTATTACTAGACTTTAGTTTATATCTCCTGATAATTTCAGTAAAAATATTTCAATTCTTGGACTCAACACATGAGCACATCATGCTCTCTCATTGTCCAGAATTCAGGGCAATGTGAAAATATATACTGTTCAGGCAAGCTTGAAATAGTTGTAAGGTAGGTGGACAGTAGATGGGGTGAGAGGACATCATTAGCTACAGTATTCTGTGGCAAGTCTAGGAAGAAGGCAAGGATGATCAAATAGTTAGGTATTAACCAACATTGGATTTCCTCAACATGCAACTGAAGGAGCTAACTCCTAGAGGATCTACACCCTCCAGGACCTGTAATTCCTTCTATATTTCTAAAAAAATTCGCACATGATTTCAATGAGGTAAGGGGAGACAATTTCCCTTATGGTAGAAAAGGTTGGATGGAAGTAGTTACCCCTGATAGCTAATAAGTAAGGATTGCATAGAAGGGAATAAGAAAAGCAGTATTTGTGACTCAATTTAACGCAAATCACTGACTGTAGATGCTGGATCTGTTTCCCCTTTTTTTAAAGCACTAAGTTAATCACTTCCATTTATTTCAGCTATTATCAATGGTTTGCTACAATTTTAAAGATGAAACAGTAAAACCTTATCCATGAGGGACTTATGATCTAGTTGAAGCTAAGACTTGTTTGTAAACAAACAACTTCAGTCCAAAAGTAAGTCCTGAGATGGAAATTTTTGCATGACATCACTTCCCCTCTGACATTTAGGGAAAATGTCAGAGGGGAAGTAGTAGTCGAGCTGAACCTTAAAAGCTGAATTATTCTAACTTGAAGCAACATGAGTATAAATGCAGAGTCTTGCAACAGTGTGGTCTGTCTGTTAGGGTCATGATAACAGCCAGGCTTTGAGAACTGGTTAGTGAGAGAACGAAAGGTTGCAAAACTCAAGTCCTTAGTTCTGCAGGACAAGTTAAGAGCTTGCTCATTTTAACCTGATGGCAGGTGAAGGCCATCACGCTTAGAGGTGTGTGTATTGGGATTCTTCCTGGTTTGTGCTCATCTGGTTGAATATCAGCTCTGTTTTCTGGTTAATATCTGTGGAGATCCTTAGCAGCACCCCTACTAAAGAACCTCAGATAGGGAAGAAATGGGGGGGGAGGGAGGAAGTGTTTGTGCCTATGGTTATGGTCAAACCCCACTTCTGAATTAGTGGAGTATGACCCCAAATTAGCAGCTCTTCTGAATAACTGAGTCACACGATAGAAGGTGTATAGCACTGCATTTTACAGTGTTTTAGAATTGACACAGGCGTTTCACATAAAATATCTATTTGACCCTCACAACAACTGTTCGAGGTCAGGAATGTTATTTTTCTTTTTCAGATAAGAAACTGAAGGTCTGAAAGTGAGATAACCAAGGCTTCGTAGTAGAAACTAAAGCCTTCATTTTCACATTTTTACTATGCTAAACATTTATACTAACATTTATACTAAATGCTCCTGATTCACAGTATGTTAGCAGTGAGAGAAGACAGAGCAGAACTACCAACTATAAAATGATCGAGAGTCACTAAGTTGTGAGGTAAGCAGAGCTACTTTTCTCACTGTCTCACTGGCTCCTAGAGGCAACTCTGTATCACAGAGTGACAGAGTTGAGGATGATTAAGGGTTTGCTGCTAAAATAGAGAAAGCCTTGAAAAGTATCAGTTCATTTATACCACCCTATGTGCACTGCTCTCCCAAATCCTCTTTCCAACCAGTAAGAATCTGTCAAACAAAATTATCTTTCAGGTATCTTAGGTTGTGAGGACCTGGCATTTTTGAGATGTGCTTCCTGCCTTTCAGATAATTATTTTCTATCGGAGAGAGGACAGGCATTTAAGCCAATTGATGCAACAAGTTGTTAGACTAAAGAAAGAAACTCTTATAATCTTGTATCACTCTTTAAATCTTTATTTATAATTGTTTAACACATGATCAGGGTTATTGACATTTCTCAGATGAAGAGTATTTTTATTTCCTTTTATAAATTGCTTTTGTTTAAGCCCTTGGATTCCCATGTGTCTAATGAAATACATAGCAGAGTTTTCTTGAGATTCTTACAGAAATATCTCGCCAGCAGCTGGAGTCCTCAACATCATGGGGAATGTTTGCTGTCTGTGAATAACGAAAGTCTCGGTGTCCTTGTTCTTGGCTGTGGTCGTCGTTATGTATGATGGTGGGACATGTTTGGAGAGTTTGTAAGTGGTAATTGTAGTGCGTCTGTTTGTGACAGCTATTTCCACGAGCTCAGTGTGCCTGACATGCTTGCTTTCTTTCCTTTTGTTTGGGTTTTGGATGTGTGTGTGTTTACACTTTATGATTCTTTCCAGCATCTCTGTAAAATATAAACGTTGGGCAATGAGGAATTCTTTGAAAAGGAGAATTTTGAAAATTCCCAAGACTGTGCATGAAAACAAGATGGTAAAGATGTGAAGAATTGGGGTTCTTTAATCCCCAAAGTTTTAAAACCTAGCCTCAGGGGAATCTGGAAGACAATATCCCTTCAAGAGGATTTTAAAAAGTTAACTAAAAGTTAACTTTTAGTTTTAAAAGTTAACTAAAGCTCTCAATTTACATTCCATTTACTCTTTTGTTTTAAATTGTAACTTTTGTCATTTAATAAGGTTTTTGTTCTTCAGATGCTCTGCCAACTTATGAGAATAATATTTTGTTACTGAGCTAAAAAATATATAATTTTGTTTTTTGTGTTACCCTTTTTCTCTGAAAGATAAGGCAGATACCTTTTCACTATTTAAAAAGTCACATAATGTATGATAATCTTAATTTTTATTTTAGGGAAGTATGTCTTCTTAATTTGAATGCACATGATCTCAAATCACCTTAAGAGAACAAAACTACTTTTTCCACCATCAATTTAGTATCCAATTATCACTGATTACATTTTAAATTTTATAGCTAATTTC
>NW_007248057.1:0-2227 GCF_000164805.1 Carlito syrichta
GGCTACTTCGTTAAGTCAGCTAGTTTAGTCAGCTGTCTAGCCTGATGGCTAGCTACGTAGCTAGGCAATAAGTCGGCTGTCTAACCAGCTGGCTAGGTAGTTATGCAAGCTTGTTAAGTCAGCCTGCTAGCCAGCTTGCCAGCTAAGTAGCTAGCTAGTTATGTCAACTGCATTGCCATCTAACATGATAGTTAAGTCACCTAGATAAGTCAGCTAACTAGCCTGCTGACTAGCTAGGTAGCTTGCTCTTTAAGTGAGCTGGCTAGACACTTTGCTAGCTACATAAGTCACCTAGTTAATTCAGCTGGATAGCCAGCTGGCTAGCTATATCATAAGCTACTTAATTCAACCGGCTAGAAAGGAGGTCCGCTAGTTAAGAGACCTACTTAACTCAGATGGTTAGCCAGCAGGCTAGCTTGGTAGTGACCTAGTTAAGTCAGTTGGCTGGCCAGAGGTCTAGCTAACTAAGTCAATTAGTTAAGAAAGCTGGCTATCCAGATGGCTAAAGTGCTAGAGAGCTAGTTAAGTCAACTGGCTAGCCAGCTGGATACCTAATTAAGCTGGCTAGTTTAGTCAACTGACTGGCCAGCTGCCAGCACGTTAATCAACTAGTTGATTAATCAGCTGGCTAACCAGCTGGCTGGTAGTTAAGTTATCTCATTAAGTCAGTTGGCTAGCAAGATCGCTAGTTAGTTAAAAAGCTAGTTTATTCAGGTGGCTAGACAGCTGTCTGGATAGTTATTTCTGCTAGTAAGGTCAACTGGCTAGCTAGGTAGCCAGCTAGTTAAGTCAGCTAGTTATATCAGCTAGCTAGCTAGTTAAGTCAGCTAGTTAAGTAGGCTAGCTAGCTAGATAGCTAGCTAGGATGCTAGCTAGTTACTTCAACTAGTAAAGTCAGCTGGTTTGCTAGGTAGCTAGATAGTTAAGTCAGCTAGTTATGTCAGCTGGCAAGCTAGTTTAGTCAGGTAGTTAAGTCAGCTGTCTAGCCACTTGCCTAGCTGAGTAGCTAGGTAGTTAAGTCAGTTGGATAGCTAGCTGGCTAGTTAGTTAAGTCACTGAGATAATTCAGCTCGCTAACCAGCTGTGTAGTTAGAAATAGGTAGTTAAATGAGCTGGCAAGCAAGTGTGATATGTAGGTAGATAACTAATCAAGTCAGCTGGCTAGCCAGCTGGCTAAATAGGTAGCTATGCAGCTATGTAAGCCTGCTAGCCAGCTGGCTAGTTTGTTAAGTAACCTAGTTAAGTCAGCTGGCTAGACAGCTGGCTAGCTGAGTAGCTAGCTAGTGATGTCAGCTGTCCAGCCAGATGGCTATCTAGTTAAGTAAGCTAATTAAGTCAGCTCTCTATACAACTGGCTAGCTAGGTAGCTAGCTATGTCACCTGTCCAGTCACCTGCCTAGCTAGCTAAGTCACATAGTTAATTCAGTTGGCTAGCCAGCTGGCTAGCTAGGTAGCTTGCTACTTATGTCAGCTGGCTAGACAGCTGGCTATCCAGTTAAGTCACATAATTAAGTGAGCTGTATACCCAGCTGTATATCTATATAGCAAGCTAATTAATTCTGCTTACTAGCATGCAGGCCAGTTATTTAAATCAGCTAGATTAGTCAGCTGACTTGCCAGGTGTCTAGCTAGGTATTGAACAAGTTAAGTCAGTTGGCTAGCCAGCTGGCTATCTATTTAAATCACTTAGTTAATTCATCTGGCTTCCCAGATGGCTAGCTAGGAAGCTAGCTACCTAGATCAGCTGGCTAGCCACCAGGCTAGCTAGTGTTGTCAGCTAGTTATGTCAGCTCGCCAGCAAGCTGGCTAAATTGCTATGTCAGCTAATTGAGTCAGCTGGCTAAACAGTTGACTAGCTGGTTAAGTCAGCAAATTAATTGAAGTGGCTAGCCAACTGGTTAGCTTGGTAGCTCACTACTTTAGTCAGCTGACTAGCCAGTTGGCTACTTCGTTAAGTCAGCTAGTAAAGTCAGCTGGCTAGCCACCTGACTAGTTAGGTAACTAGGCTTATTAAGTCAGCTGGCTAGCCGGCTGGCTACCTAGTTAAGTCAGCGAGTTAACTGAGCTGGCTAGACAACTGGCTAGCTAGGTGGCTAGCTAGTTAAGCCAGCTGGCTAGCCGGATGGCTACCTAGATAAGTCTGGTAGTTAAGTCAGTTATTTACCCGGTTGTCTAGCTAGGTGGCTGGCAAGTTAAGCCAGCTGGTTAGCAGGTTTGTCAGGTAGGT
>NW_007248057.1:2760-4369 GCF_000164805.1 Carlito syrichta
CAACTAGTTAAGTCAGCTCTCCTGTTAACTAGCCTGTTAGCTAGCTAGTTAAGTCAGCCAACTAGACAGCTAGATAGCTTGTTTGGTTTTCACTTATGTCAGCTAGATAGCCAGCTTGCTAGACAGCTAGCTAGTTAAGTCAGCTATCAAATTAGTTTGCTTTTTGTTTACCAATTGGCTATCAACACAGCTAGCTGATCATCTAACTAGTGGACTTGCTTGCTTTCCATCAGGTCAACTAACTTGTTGGCTCCCTTTCCTGCCTATCAGTCAGCAAACTATTCGAATCACTCGCCAGCCAACCAGTCAACTAACTAATCTGCTCTCTCACAGGCCAAAAGTTTAGCTAGTTAGTTGGCTTTCTCTCCATCCAATTAGTTAATTCAGTTCACCAGTCAGCTCACATGCAAGCTGACTAGTTACGGCAGCTCGCCTGCCACCTCAATTTCTGGTTTACTAGTTATGTCAGTTCACCTGTCTGTTCATTATCCGGTCAACAAGTTAAGTCCTCTGATGATTCGGCTCAATCGCCAGTAGACTAAAGTCAGCTGACCAGTCAGTTCACTTGCCAGTTGAATAGTTAAGTCAGCTGACCAATCGGATCACTTGCCAGCTGACTAGTTAAGTCAGCTGACCTGTTGGATCAGACTCCGGAAAATTAGTTAAATCAGCTCACCTGTAGGTTCACTCGCCAGCCAACTAGTTAAGTCAGGTATCCGGTCAGCTGCCTAGGCAGCCAAATAGTTAAGTCAGCTAACCAATCGTCCAAAAATTGGCCAACTTGTCAGCCAACAAGTTAGCTCAGCTAATTAGTCTCTGAAAAAGTTAGGTCATCTAACTAATCGGCCTAGTATCGGCCAAATAGTTAGGTCAGCAAACCAGCCATGCAACTAGTTAACACAACTGACTAGTGGGCCAACTCGTCAGTCAACTATCTAACCCATCTAACTAGTGTGCTGACAAATTGACCAACTTGTTAAGCCAGCTAACAAGTAGGTCGTGTAGTCAGCCAACGTGTTAAAACAGCTAACTATTCTATCGATTCATCAACCAAGTTAAGTCACCTTGCTAACTCATTAAACTAGCTAATTAGCTAGTTGGCTCGTTTACCAACTATTTAAAACAGGCAGATAACTCCTTAACCAACTCGTTAAGTCAGCTTACTATCTCGTTAGCCAACTAGTTAAGTCAGGTAGCAAAGTCATCTAGATAAACAGCCAGCAAGCTAAGTCAGCTAGCTAAATCAGTTAGCTCACTAGTTAGCTAATTATTTGTCTGCTACTTGAGTCTTTTACCTAGCTAGTTAGCTAATTAGTTAAGTAAGCTAGTTATACAGCAAGTTAAACAGTTAGTTAACTATTTAATTCAGGTATTTAAGTCAACTAGCCAATTAGTTAAGTCGGACAGTTAAGTGAGCTACCTAAGTAGTTGTCACCTAGGTAATACAGCAAGTTAAGTCAGCTTTCTAATTAAGTCAGCTGGTTAAGACAGCTAACTAGGTAGTTAGCTAACAGGTTAAGTCAGCAGGTTGAGTCAGATAGTTAGCTCCTTAACTAATTGGTTAAGTCAGCTGCTTGAGCCATCTAGGTAACTAGTTAGCAAAAGGGGG
>NW_007248058.1:0-50203 GCF_000164805.1 Carlito syrichta
CCCGGCCCCTCCTGGCGTCGCTTTCCCTGCTTCCCGGCAGGACCGACGCCGAAGTGGAGGAGGAAGCCGAAGGGACGTGAGCGCCACTAGCGAAGTTCCGCGCTGGTTCGTTCGTTAGAAAGCTGTTCGGGGGGCCGCCCCCCGGGCCCCCTCCCGCGGTGGGAGCTTTCTGACCTCTCACTGCGCCCTGCTTTCTCACTGAAAAAGAACAAAACAAAACTGGTTTTTTCGTTCTGATTTCTCTTTAAAGATGCGGGGCACAACAGTTTAGGGTCAGGCCCAAAAGTGGCCGTCGCACAGGCGAAGCCTGGGCCTCCCACGGGTCCTGCCTTCGCCTGCCTTGGGGTCAGGTACCCTTGGTGATGTCAGGCCCCCCCGTGTCCCCGCCTGCGTACCCCTTTCTTGTAGTTTTATGATCAATGCGATAAGCCCGAAAGATCGAAAGCGACGCGTTTCCACCTTGACGAGTAGTTCTGATTTTATCCGGATTCCACCGCCCAATTTGTTCTGTAATGTCAGCGCTTACAGGGAGAAGTGTGTAGCCGGGCTCGGTGGCTCAGCCTGTCATCCCGCGCCTTTGGGAGGCTGAGGTGAGTGGATTGCCTGAGTCCGCGGGTTCGAGACCCGCCTGGGCAGCGAGCCCTCATCTCTACAATAAATCAAAAAATCAGCCGGGCGTGGTGGCGCGCGCCTGTCATTCCGGCTACTCGGAAGGCTGAGGCGGAAGGATCGCTGGAGCCCAGCAGGCCGAGGCTGCGGTGGCCGGGAGCGGCCACTGCACTCCAGTCTGGGCGACAGAGTGAGACTCCAACTCAAAAAAAAAAAAAAGGGAGAAGTTTGTTATCAAAAAACGGGCTATGCGGTTTGCCACGCCCTGCACCGCTGTCTGATAAAAGCGGTCATATTTTTGATGCAGTGACCGCTTAAAAAACATTGAGACTAATACTTGAGTAACAGTAAAATGTCCAGGACTATCGGATTCTAGCTTGCAAGCACTGATTATTAACTACTAAAAACCCTTCTTAATCTCCTTCATCAATAAAAAGATTCCAACTATATACCAGAAGTGTACTCGGTCATGTAATGAGTTAGTTCCTCGGGGAGTTGGGACCTTCCGTGATCCAGAATTTTGTGTCTAGTAGCCTATGTAAATTCAAACGGCTCATCTTAAAAGTAATAAAAAAGAAAGTACCCACAACTGTTTTTTTTCCTGTCTAGTTATTGTCTTATCAAACATATCTTCCTTTCTTCTTACTTATGTACTTAATTTTAAAGATGTGGGGTACAATTCAGGGTTAGGTATACAAATGGTTATTGCACAGGTGAAGTCTGGGCCTCTCTTTAGCCTGGTTTGAGATCACATACCCTTTCGATGAGGTGTGTCCACCCCCCACCCCAGCAGTTTCCCACTACTGCCCATCCCTTTCTTACAGTAATGATGATTGTTCAGGATCTGTCCATGAGTGAGAGCATGTGACATGTGGTACTCAGTTCTTCGTTTCTTAGATACATCACTGAGTATGATGGGCTCTGATTCTATCCAAGTTGCTACAATTTATAAGCAGCAACATTGAAGGAATGAATCCTTGGGTTGAATCTCTCTTAGCCAACAAACACTACGTGGCCCTGATATATGAGAAATGATTTTCAAAGCTAGAGATTCATGTATTTGTTTCTTTGCCTCTCTTCTTACTCAGTTATTGTCTTTGGCAAGTTAAAGTACCTCTCCTAATCAAAAACATATATTTCAGAATTTCTAAGTAAATGTCATTGTAGACCATAAAAGGAAGGAGTAATCTGAAAGACAAAAAAAGAGAACTTGTGAACAATCCTCATTTAAAACTATTTGGAATCTTACTAATGGGCCACTAAATTCTCAAAAGCAGAATATCCATTTTTGATGATAGTGTTACCTTTTTTATTCCTTTGTCCAAACAGGCAAGCCTGTAACAAGTAGAGAATTCTGGTATTTTCTGCTGTCATTTCCTTGTTTTTTCCAAACAGGCAAGCCTGTAACAGGTAGAGAATTCTGGTATTTTCTGGAGTCATTTCCTTGTTTTTTCCAAACAGGCAAGCCTGTAACAGGTAGAGAATTCTGGTATTTTCTGGTGTCATTTCCCTGTTTTTTCCAAACAGGCAAGCCTGTAACAGGTAGAGAATTCTGGTATTTTCTGGTGTCATTTCCTTGTTTTTTTCCAAACAGGCAAGCCTGTAACAGGTAGAGAATTCTGGTATTTACTGGTGTCATTTCCTTGTTTTTTCCAAACAGGCAAGCCCGTGTCAGCTGGAGAGTTCTGGGACATAGTTGCAATAACAGCAGCTGATGAACAACAGGAATTTGCTTACAAGCAACAGCTGTCAGAAAAGCTGAAAAGAAAGGAGTTACCCCTTGGAGTTCAGTATCACGTTTTTGTTGATCCTGCTGGAGCTAAAATCGGTACGTGTTTTATGATCACGTTTATAACACAGGTCCTGAGCAGGGTAGTCATTGATTAAAGGCTTTTCTATGGCTTACAGTTTATAAGCTACAGAACCCTACTTATGGCCTTCACAAACGTTGACATTAGAATGAAAATTGACTCTCTTTTTTAGAAAGCTCAATGCATAGCAAGTTATTCATTGTGACTTACCTTGAAAATTTTCCAGAATGTTACTTAAGAGAGAATTTTATTAGTGTTCATGAAATTTACTCAGATGGTGAATATTCCTTTGGATTTTATCAATGGGGTCCTAAAGTTCCTTCCTAGATTTTTCCAGGAATTTACATGAAGAAAGCAAATCAGAAAAAAATATACATACATGTGACTTTTTAGGCACAACACAGAGTGCAAAAGAACACTGTTAAGTGGTGTAAGTATTATGTAATATTTATCTTAAAACCCTGGTTTAAGTCACCTTTGCCCTTTGATCTTCCGTGGCAAGTAAAAAATAGTTTTCTCCTATAGGCCATTTTCCATGTGATACTTAAAGGCTCTGAATACCAGAGATAGAATATCTGCCTGTGACATGAGCATTGTTCTAATTAGCCAGTATTGTTTTAATCCTCACAACTATGAAGCCAGTACTCTTATTATTCCCATTGTATAGAAGGGACTCTGAGACATAGAGTTAAATCATTAGCCCGAGATAACTAGTGTTGTCACTATTTTTAAGATGTTTTTTAGGAAACTAGATTCAAAAAAATTTTTTAGGAAGGAAATCTAACTTTTATATATTGATTATGCCATATGGGAGAACTATTTAAGTGGGCTTTGTGATTTGTAACTCTATATGAATGTTTACACTTAAGTCTTCTAGTTACAGATTGTGTAATTTATTATTTCTTTTACATTACTATTTTTTAGGAGACTACTAGCTCATTATATGTACTGAGCTTTACTCTCTAGATGTCATTACTATTTATTTATTTATTATTTGATTGGTTTTTGCCAATACCTATGGTGTTTGTCTATTTAATTACAGCTGAAAGCCATATTCTTGAAGTTATAACACCTAAATTTACCATCATGACATGATTTGAGTAGATTTCTGTGAAATAAATTGTGCCTTTTAACTTTATTTTTAAGGAAATGGAGGATCAACACTTTGTGCCCTTCGATGTCTAGAAAAACTGTATGGAGATAAATGGAATTCTTTTACCATCTTGTTAATTCACTCTGGTAAACTTATACTTTACTAATTTACATTTGCCTTTGCATATTCCACCTTTGAAACTTTATGAACTTTTTTCTCTCATGCAAATACTTTGCTGTCTTTAAAAAGCATTCTTTAAAGTTATTGGGCTTTGAAAACAAATATTTCGTGCTTTTCTTGGTATTTTTAGGTTGTAAGCAGCATAGTGACTTTTACAAAATGTATCCTTAAAATCATAGATCACATATGTCATCAACTTTTGTTTTTGGTATGCATATGGAAAATGATTTTCCTAAAACAGAGCTCTTCCAAGTGTGACAGTTCTCAGGAATTCTTTTGAGGGGATCCTTGCTTTGGAGAGAGGCTGGTTTAGCACTTTTATTACTAGACTTCTGTCTTACATTTTTGTGTGATTATTTACCAGTAATTGATCAGTAATCAAAGGCTACAATGTTTAAAAATAAGGGAAAAACTGACAAAGTAGAGAGATTATGAGGAAATAAAGAGAGAGGAAGCATACACACAAAAGAAGACATTTTAAAACAAAAATTGGAAGGATATAGTCTTGGAATAAAGGATAGTTTTTGAAATTGAATACATTTAGTTGTATAAAAATTGTGATTACGTGAAAACCTCTTTCATTTTTTTCTGTATGTTAGTGGGCTGATGAAAACTTTCCAGAAACAAATATTTTAGAACTGCTCATCTACATGGCTTTCAAAGCACTTGCAAATTCTTATGATTCCTTTATAAAATAGTGGTTCTTTGTAAAGATGATATCAAAGTAAAGCAACCAAGTTCTAGTTTTAAGACTAAAAATGTAAAAAAGTTCAAATATATAAATTTATTCAAGGAAAATACTATTATGTTTACCAGTTTAGTAAACATTAAGTTGGATACCAAAAAGAGCATAATTAGAAATAGATCATTCCCGTAGTGCTAAACTTGACTAATGACTAGTCTTTGGAAAAAGCAAAATAGAAAGTTATTAGCTCTAATTTGTTGAACAGTGTTACTCTGCCAAGTGCTTTAAATGTATTGTTGATCTTAAGTCATAAATTGACAGTAGCTTACTGTAACATTTTTGCTTTATGACCCTTAAAGTTTTTTTTTAACTTTTTGACTCTTGTAATAACGCTTAGCTTGAAACACAAACATATTTTACAGCTGCACAATTTTTATTCTTTTCTGCCTTCATTTTTATTTTAGTTTTTTAATTTTTAAACTTCTTTGTTAAAAATGAAGACACCAACACACACATTAACCTCAGCCTGCATTGTGTCAGGATCATCTCTATCTCTGTGCTCTACTCCACATCTTGTCCTCCTGGACTTCAGGGTCCATGACACGCATGGTGCTCTCGTCTCCAGTAATAACGGTGTCCTCTTCTGGATACTTCCTGAAGGACGTGCCTGAGGCTGTTTTACAGTTAACTTGAGAGAGAGAGAAGGAGTACTCTAACATAGCAATACAAAGTATAGTATAGCAAGCACATAGGCCTTAACACAGTCATTTATTATTGCCATCATGTTATGTATCATACATAATTGTATTGCTGTATTTTTATACAACTGGCAGCATAGTGGGTTTGTTGATAGCAGCATCACCGCATACACTTGAGTCATGCGTTGTTGTCAGGCATTACGATGACTGCAGTATCACCTGGTGATAGGAATTTTTCAGCTCCGTCATAATCTTATGAGACCACCGTAATGTATGCTGTCCATTGTTGAGTGAAATGTCGTGCAGCAGCCATTGATTATGTTTTACAATTGGCTTATTAGTGTTTTTGGTAACTTTTTTGTTGATGAGTGGCTTCTTAATGTAGGAGTCTAAACATGGTTTAAATTTATTATTTAAAATGTAGATACAGTTATTGAAAATATGTGTTCAAAAAATTATGATAAGCATTAAAATTAAAAATAAGATAAAATAAAATGTAGATACAAGATCATGTTTTAATCTCTTTTACTTGTCATAAATTTGATTCAAAACAATTTACAGTCTCTACAGTATATTGGAATTCTTTCCTAACCCAGAATTTTTAAAATTGCATTATATCAAATGGCTACAGAGGAATTGCTCTCTGAATTTTTAATCTGCGGTTTATTAATCTTTCTTGATTTATAGTAACAATTGTGTATCTTAAATATCTTTAGAGTGTTTTGAGTTGTAACTGATGCACCTAGGTTTTGAAAAATGTTTTTAAAAATAGCACATTTTAAAATGGTTGTTTTGTTTAATTTTATAGGTGGCTACAGTCAACGACTTCCAAATGCAAGTGCTCTGGGGAAAATTTTCACTGCTTTACCACTTGGTAATCCCACTTATCAGATGTTGGAGTTAAAACTAGCCATGTACATTGATTTCCCCTCACATATGAATCCTGGGATTCTGGTTACCTGTGCAGATGATATAGAACTTTATGATATTGGAGAATCTGAGTTTATTTGCTTTGACAAACCTGGCTTCACGGCTTTAGCTCACCCTTCTAGTCTGACAGTGGGCACCACACATGGAGTCTTTGTCTTAGAGCCTTCTGATTGTTTAGAACATAGAGACCTTGAATACCGGTCTTGCCATCGTTTCCTTCATAAGCCTAGCATAGAAAAAATGTGTCAGTTTAATGCTGTGTGTAGACCTGAAAATTTTGATCAGCAGGACTTTGCTGGGGCTGACCCTGCTTGTCTTAAATTAGACTCTGACTACGTGTACACAGATAGCCTATTTTACATGGACCAGAAATCAGCAAAAAAGTTACTTGATTTTTATGAAACAATAGGCACGCTGAACTGTGAAATAGATGCCTATGGCGACTTTCTGCAGGCTTTGGGACCCGGGGCAACTGTGGAGTACACCAGAGACACATTAAATGTCACTAGAGAAGAGTCAGAATTGGTTGATGTGAGGCAGAAAATATTTCATCTTCTCAAAGGTACATCCCTAAATGTTGTTGTTCTTAATAACTCCAAGTTCTATCACATCGGGACAACTGAAGAGTATTTGTTTTATTTTACTTCGGACAACAGTTTAAAGGCAGAGCTTAGCTTGCAGTCCGTAACTTTTAGCATCTTTCCAGGTGGAACAGAGTGCTCTGGTAAAACATCCTGTGTCATCCAAAGTATCCTGGACTCAGGATGTTCTGTGGCCCCTGGCTCCGTTGTGGAGTATTCCAGGCTGGGGCCTCGTGTCTCAGTTGGCGAAAACTGCATCGTCAGTGGTTCCTGCATCCCAACAAAAGCTGTCCTGCCTGCATCTTCCTTTGTGTGTTCCTTAAGCCTGAAGATGAATAGATGCTTCAAGTATTCCACCATGGCATTTGGAGTCCAAGACAACTTGAAAAGGAGCGTTGCAACACTGTCAGATGTAAAGTTACTTCAGTTCTTTGGAGTCTGCTTCCTGTCGTGCTTAGATACCTGGAATCTTAAAGCTACGGAGGAAATGTTTTCTGGGAACAAGGCATGTCTGAGTTTGTGGACTGCACGCATTTTCCCAGTTTGTTCTTCTTTGAGTGATTCAGTTACAGCATCTCTACAGATGTTAAATGCTGTTAAGAATAAGTCAACATTCAGCCTGAATAGCTATAAGCTTCTGTCCATTGAAGAAATGCTTATCTACAAAGATGTAGAAGATATGATAACATATAGAGAGCAGATTTTTCTAGAAATTCGTTTAAAAAGCAATTTGATTTAGAGATACCTTGAAAACTGTATACTTTGCCTTTGAGCAACTTTC
This sequence comes from Carlito syrichta, assembly GCF_000164805.1. Classification (NCBI taxonomy): domain Eukaryota; kingdom Metazoa; phylum Chordata; class Mammalia; order Primates; family Tarsiidae; genus Carlito; species Carlito syrichta. Next base: position 7,369 of record NW_007248058.1, read on the forward strand.
AAATAGGCATTTCTGTAGGCCTTTATTTTTTGTGTGTTTGTTTCACTGACCTAAATAAATCAAAATTGTATTAACATAATTGCTGTAGCAAAACAATAACACAAAAATGCAGACAAATAGCTTTTTGTTGTAAGAATATTTCAAGACTAAGTTTAGAAAAGAGGTAGTCATTTGGTGTTTATTACTATCTTGATTTTCTTTTTGGTGATGAGTTTGTGGAATGTTGTTTTTTTTGCACAATAATCAAGTAATTTTAAAGGTAATTTTCTAAACATACCTTTAGAATTTTCCATCTTCTTTTGAGCTTTGGTTCCAATAAGGTTCTATGTATTGACAATTCTCTCTTCAAATATAGTCCTGTTTTGATAAAGTGATAAAAATGGCACACTGTATCATCAAGTTACTGTAGAAATGCTGTAGAAATACTTTTTCAGAAATAAACTTATAGTTGACAATTTCAGATTAGATCATTGCTTAATGTGATTATGTTAGTTTGTAAACAACTAGAAACAAAGAGCCCTGAAACTAATGATAAAATTTGTATCTCATTTATTGATCTTATGAAAATGAAACAAATTTCATAGGCACACTGAACTGTGTGTGTTATCCTTAAGTTTGAACATGTGTTTGTATATTTTACATTTTTTCTAAAGTTCTGTAGGAAAACACAGAAGTGCGTGAGAGTGTGTGTGCATGCATGTGTATATACACGCACACACACACAAAACTCAGTTATCTGTGGGGAGGATAGTAGGCATAATTGAGATTCATTGATAACCATATAATTTTAACTGCAGATTTTACTTTCTTCCTCTCCTATTAACCCTGATAACAAAACTGTTAAATTACCAAATGGACTGATTTTACTTTTCAATTCTTATTTTCTTTCTGCGTACTGTTGATGCTGAGAAGCAGTAATTGGCTAAAATGTGACAGCAGGAGGTAGGCGGAAGAATAGAAGCACTAAGATAATACACAGATGATAAACAGCTTCAAGAAAATTAAAATTGGCTGGAATCCCAAGTTATGTATTCCTATTTTGGCATAAGCACATAAATGAAATGTCTTCATATTAAAGTTTAATAATTGATTGGAAACAAGTTTTGTCAGATTTTTGTGTTGTGAATTAATGTAAATTGATATAAGAACTAGTCTCTGCTACTGTTATTTATATATTAACATATCGGTATAAAAATAATTGGTAAACTAGGAGTGACTTGTCTGCAACCCTCAATTATGATACATGTTTGTGTGTGAGTAGGTTCTTCCCATGGTAACATAAAAATACATGGTAGATATTTTTTAATGTTTATTGATTTGCTTGCCGAGATTTCAGAGGATGTTAAAGAGCTATCATTCATTAAATGCTCAAAATTGTAATTTGACCTAATCTGAAGTGCCATTGGTTACAGGAATTGCCATTATTTTATGTTTCACTACAAAAAGTAAAAGCATTTATCAATAAAATATGACAGTGCCTTTTTTATCAGTACTTGGAATTTTTATATTCATTGGAGATCTCTTTTAGATGCATTTAAATGTAGACTTTTATCACTTGACCCTCTTCCATATAGTTATTTTATAAAGGAACTAAAATGTGAAGTATTGAGATATCATCAAGACATTTCTGCAGCTTCACATGCAGAGTCAAACTCTTCTAAGGCACTTTAGTCTGAGTTATTGATACCCATATGTCCACCTAGGGTTCATCTTTTGTGTAATTTATAGGTAAGTTGCAAGTAAGACTGCATTTCCTGAGTGCCCTACCATACCACCATCTGGAACTTTTGTCAAGCTGCAGACCTAAATGTGTTCTACAAGTTTTCATGTGAAAGCTTTGATGTTTGACAAAACTGTTTTATTTTTGTCTCTGTTTATTTGTATTTCCACAGAAGATAGGTAGCTTCTATTCAAAGTCAGAAGATTTTCTTATCAGAAAGCCAAGGGCTTGGTCTAGGTCTTGTTGCTTGCCACACAGAAGCCAAGCCACACACTGAGACAATGAGTATTGCTAGGAAAGAAGACTTTTTTATTTTTTAAATTGTACTTAAAAAATTTTTTTGAAAAGTTTTTATTTTTATTTTAGATTAATGGGGAACACGTGTATTCATTACATGGACATATTGTGTAGTGGTGAGAGTTGGATCTCAGGTGGCTTTTATTCAGGTGATGTCAGCCAGAGAGAAAGATTAGCCTGAAATCAGTCTTGCCAAAGCAACTAAAATTGGTGGTTTCTATAGTCAGGAAGGAATGTAGCTACATGTGGGAAGATAGGAATCAGGGAGGGATAAAGAGGCAATCACTACAAGTGAGGGATATGATGATTCCTTGGGATATGGTGATCTGGTAAGTTTTAGTTCCTTGCCTAAGTGTCAGTTTCCCAGGGAAGGAACACAGATAAGACAAATGTAATTTTTAAGTTTTAAGACCAGATTAGTCCATTTCTGTACTTACTCAAAAAATCACAAACATCAGCTCCATGGGACAATGGGACCAGTTTCAATTTCTGACAAATTTATGTTACATTAACATGTCAATATGAAAATAATTGCTTGGTAAACCAGAAGTGACTTACCTGCAACCCTCAATTGTGTGTGTGTGTTTTCAAGGTTCTTGGGGAGAAAATATGGTAGCTATTGTTTAGCATTTATCCACTTGCAGAGCTTTCAGAGGGTGTTATTTGTTCATTAACTGCTCAACTGTATTTTGCCTAATCTTAATCGTAATCCTGCACAATGCACGGATCCTAGCTGCTTTGAAACGGTTCTCTTCAAGGGATTTGCAGGTGCCTCTTGCCTTGAGATGTTTTGCCTGGTGTTGAGTCACACGTGTGTACCAGCAGCAGTGTGCCTAATTAAGATGAAATTACAGTCACATGCACAGCTACAACCAAGTGTTCAGATGAGCAAGTAACAATGCCTTGACTGTTGCTCCTGGCAAATAGCTATTATAAAACACCATCAGCTGTAAGACACGTTCTGTTTTCAGGGATGCTGAAATGTGGACAGAAAAGATGAATTAAGAAATTATTCAACCTAAGTGGTGTTGTATTAAAAGAGTCTAAGGGAAAAAAATCACTCAAATTCAGTACCTGTGTGTAGTGAACAGGATAATAGGGGGAATAAAAGTACTTTTGATGAGAAATGATTAAATTTTGTGGCAATCACAATTTTTCAGTCTTTTTATTCAGCCTCTCAATGAAGATTCATAGCTTTTTGTAAATTAACAGCAATAAAAAAATAAAGCCTGCATGTATGTTTGAAATTAAACATTTTCTCTTGATTTATGACTTTTAAAATAAAATCATGCTGCTTAAGTCATATATGCTCAGGTTCATAAAGTCCTGCTGTTGTTTGCAACTATTCTGTAATCATATCGAGTTAATTATTAACAACTCAAGAAGGTCATGAAAAAATGCAGCATTTAGTTATAATCTTAACCATTTATTCTGTATGCAAAATAGAAAGTATGCATTAGTGTGTATAAACTTGAAATAAAGCTTCAAAAATCCAAATGATATGGTGAAAGTGGCAAAAGTTTGGTAGGATGAATTCATGATTAATTCTCACAACCTGTGGCGATCTCTTCATCTTCAGTCACTTAGCAGTACTCCCAATGTTCTATAAAGATTACCAAATTCAGCAGTCGAGTCAAGCCCAAAAGATTGTCTATTGCAAGACGTAGCTCAGCTGGCACTTACAGCTGTTAAGTGTACTCCACACCATCAGAGATGCCGTTCACATATCCCAGATGCTTCTGGACTTAAGCACCTTGTAGGCTCAGAATTAAGGCATCTCAATCTAGCAGAATTAAGGTGGAGAGAGAAAGCGAAAACTGTAATTGACGTGTGCAAAACTGTCTAAAGGACTTCAGATGATCTCGTGGCTGTTCATCTCAATAAAACCACATCTTCATCTGTGTCAAGGACTAAATTATTAAGGACCTTTTAAATTTACTTACTGAAAGAGAAATAATAGCAACCATTATCTACTTACTTTAACTTGAATCTCCTGTGCCTCTCAACTTTTGTATAAAACCTATTTCTTTTGAGGTCGAGGCACACAACTCTGTTGTTTATACTTAGTGAAATTATATTATTGGTATTCCTTGTATTGAACTTTGCCCCTTGTTCCTTTCCTCCAATATCAGTGTACCAACTCTGTAGCATCCTAGTATTCTTCATTCTCCCATTTGTCTGCATAGACAACTTTCTGATGAGGATTTTTATGTATAATGAAAAGCAGGTTACAGCAGTCTGTTGGAAAGTACCAGCTCTGTCCCTGGAAGAGCCATCCACATGAGCCATAACAAGCCACACCTGCCACATCGTTCAAACCCACCAATTTGGCCGCAGTTCAGTCTATCACAACTTTGGATCAGGTTAAAATTGGAGATAAAGAAATCATAAAACCTGCTGACTTACTACTGGACGGATATTTGGAGGACTGGAGAGGAAGGAGAATGATGCTGTGGATTAGTCATTATTATCTACCTGTAAAGCAGCTCGACTGGTGACATTCGTATCTGAAGGTATCCATCCCCGGGGCACTATTGCCCATGCAAGTAGGCGATTGAAACTCACAGAGTGAATGTTTTTTCCTGGGCTGGTTGGACAAACAGTCCATCTTTTTGAAGCCTCTGGATGCAAGGATCTCTTAGCCATCCCACCTATAAATTTCAGCCATTCAAACAGAGCAATCAATTTCTGATTGCTGCAGCCTAGTGCAATTCATCTGCTCATGTCATTTCCCAGCTTTCTGTGCCAGACTGATACTCCTTCAACTGTGCTTCTGTGCATTGCTGAACAATCTAAACTATAATGTCTATATTCTTTGGCCACTGCTCTATGATGTGTTACCGATCAGCTTGTTGAATCTCCAGCCTCCTTACAGGCTTTTAAAATCTTTGCTCCAACCAACACATTGTGACTAAGGAATCTGCACGTGTATATGATTTTTAAAATTTCTTACCAATGTCTACTCTTTTCTTTCTGCAGAACATTCAGGTGGTTCAAGTTAGTGTTAATTTATCACTTCCTTGTAGGAGAGTGTCGCATTGCCCACAATAGAATTAAAGTATTTACATATTGAGGCAAAAATCCTTTAAAACACAACTCTGTTGAAATCAAGTGTTTGTTTCATTTGCAGGTTGAGAAACATTGCACTGCTCCGTGGAGTTGTTTGTGATTGGTTTCTTTCCTATTATTTCTAGCCTTAGGGTTTGAGAAAGTAAATTATCTCCACAAATATGCTGTTCTTCAGAGAGGTCTCAAACATTTTTAGTAAAACCCAAAACTAGAAAACTGACTGCCCAAAGGAATAATTATGATCCTAAAAAGTGGTCCAAATCTTAAATGTACAGGCTCACTGACACAGTCATAAATTAACTTTAAAAAATTACTAACTGTGATCACTGCAATGAATTTTTAATGAAAATTAATAAGAAAACCCATCACTCATTATAACTGGTTAAAGTTGATAGAGCTTCTAATTAAGCATTATCTGGTCCAATCCAGAGCTGTCTATGGAAGCTAGCCAGTGGAGGGAAAGGGAGGAAGTTTTAGAGCTTTAGAGACATTTTTTTTTTACTTGTTGCAATTGCTGTTGCTTAAATACGAAAGAAGTATCTGCCATGAGTTCAGTGAGAAGAAGCAGTTTATGAAATGATCCGTGTTTCGTGTATCTGCAATCTCTCTCTCTCTCTCTCTCTCTCTCTCTCTCTCTAGGTCTTTAAAATACGAACATGCTGCAGTTTTCCATAACATAAAACAGACAAACAACAAAAACAAAGTTTATCTTAGTTGCATTATCTTATCAAGCTATAGCCTATTTTAGTTCTACTCACAGTTTGTTTGAAGTTCCCGTACTCGCCATCATAATATATCCAACACAGAGACCTCGATTTGGATGCACACCTCCCCGCTTCACATCACTGCCTTCCTGGAAAAAAAATTTAAATAGACATCTCCATTTCACTAGCTCTAATCTTACCCCTATCAGCTGAGATGATGTTTTCTATCAAGATAAATGACCTGACATTCACCAGATTGCTTAAGGCAAAAACCAGGAAATCATCCACGACTTCTCAGATATTTCCCGCACCCTTTTCATCCAATTCTTCAGCAAGTGCAGTCCATGTATTAAAAGCCAAAATTTATTCACTGCTCTCAACTCTTATGAGCCACCACTGTTCCCTAGGCTGATGCAGTAGACTTTTTTTTTTTCAATCCCGCAACTTCAAATACGGAGTAATTAATTATGCATGAAGACAAACTTTCAGAGAGACTGCAAAGGAAAGATATTATAATACTGGCATTGAGTTGTAGTGGACATTGAGAGGAAAAGGAATATTGTGGCCATCTCATGCTTCCTTTGTTTTTATATCCCTTTTTGCTCTTCCTAAGACTATCTTTTAGAATGACCACTTATATTACTTTCTAACATTCTACACAGTTTTTTCGGTGAAGTTCTGTCCAATGATAGTGTACAATCTCTTTGCCTCTTACGTTGTTGATTGTTACCTTTTTCATATTTGCTATGTATAATCAGATGTCAGTTGGAATTTTCTCTCCCTTTAGATGCAGGCAACATGAGCTCAGCCTCTGTTCTAAACCCCACAGATATCCAAAACCTCTACAAATATCCATGAAGCTCCTGAAGATCATATATCTTCACAACTGCCTTTGACACTAAGCTTCCTTTTCTTTTTGTTTTTCTTTTTTGAGTCAGAGTCTCACTCTGCTGCCCAGGCTGGAGTGCAGTGGCACACTCAACGACCACCGCAGCCTCGACCTGCTGAGCTCAGGCAATCCTTCCACTTCAGCCTTCCAAGTAGCTGGAACCACAGGGGTGTGCCACCACATCTGGCTAATGTTTTGATTCATTGTAGAGGTGAGGTCTCACCAAGTTGCCCAGGCTAGTCTCAAACCCATGGGCTAAGGCAATTCTCTCTCCTCCACCTCCCAAAATTCCGGGATTACAGGTGCGAGCCACTGTGCCCAGCCAAGCTTCCATTTCTGATGAATTAATTGTGTTGAGATTTTCTCATAATTCCATGAGTTAAGTGCCTACCTTTCACTGTGTGAATTTCAAATTTTCCTCTTTCCCACACCTCTGCTTCAAACCACTCCCTCCAGAAAAAGAAGCCCTTCTCACACACATTATATATGCCGCATATTTCTTTGGCTAACTGAGGCTATGTGGGAAGGTTATGGGAGGAAAGAGAAGAGAAAGATTTATATCCGAGCAATGAAACACAACATAAATCACTGCTCTTAGAAATCCTTTGGCAGCGCTCATTTCCAAGAATGTCTTCACTAGCTCCTTTTTTTAAAACCCAGAATCCTCTCTAACAGCTGCTTTTCCCCTGACTAATGCCACCTCCACCTCACTATTTATGTACACGTTGTCTAGATAATTTCTGGAAACATAGAACCTTCTCAAAAGTTGCCCAGTTCTGCTCTCTCAAGGCCCTGTTCCAAACGTGAGGGTGATCTTCACATATCCAAACACGTCAAGATACTCAAGAACCAAAGGGCTTTTCATTTTCAAGTTCTACTTTTGTTAGAAGGTTTTAGCCAGCTGGGATACAGCTATTCTCTTTGACTTTGAAATGTGGGTATGGGAGAACAACCAGAAAGTGTCCCTGTTATTCCTGGCTGACTGTCCAATGCCCTTATTACTGCCCATTTTGTATAACAGCCTCTGCTGCTTATTACTGGCTCATGATTCAAGCAGTGATGGGAAGACCTTCAGCTGAACTTAGAACACCATGAATCATATCACATAAAGTTATTTTTTGTCTGTAAAAACTGTGTAATCTTAATCTTATCAACTGAGTTTGAGGCATTTTAGTGCCTACTCTGATCGGGTAAGAATATGTCATAAGGCTTTGTCGTATGGTCTTTGTCTTTGCTGTAGTATACCAGTAGTTCTAGGAATCCTCCAACTTCTGAAATGAGTTCTAGGAATACACTAGATGGTTCCTGAGTTTGCTTATCCTCAAATGAGTACGTATTGTGAGTCTTGCAAAGCACCATAATTTAACAATAATGGCCACTGATACGTGGCAATTTCTTTGTAGCTTTACATGTGTACAAGCAAAGACACCATGCCGGCAATTCTCTCTTCTTTCTCTCATGTCATTAGTTTCCTCTCTTTACTGGATCATTCTCATCCGTGCACAAATATTCTGTTATTTTCCAGTGTAAAAAGAAAAAAAACAACTCTCGACTCCACTGTCTTCAGCTTTACTTTATTTCTTCGCTTCCATGTCACTAAAATTCCTAGAACAACTTGTTCTTTCACTCTCCAGTTGCTAACGCCCTACTCCCTCTTCAATTCCTTCAGGCTTTTATTCCCTTCCCACCGCCAGGACTCCTCTGAACTAGCTCTTCTGGTGATTGCCAGTGCTCTCCATTTTGCTACATCCAGTGGTCGTTCTTGTTCTCGACTTCATGTCCTTTCGGCAGCATTTGTCCCAACTGATTCCTCTTGGACATGCAGTCCTACCTGCTTCAAGAAACTCCGCACCGCTGTCTCTTTTTCTAACTCATCGGCCTCTCTTCCTGAGTCTCTTCAACTGACTCCTTCTCATCATGCTTACCTCTCATCCCTGGGAGGTTACAAACCTCTATGTTTGAATTTCTCTATCCACATTTACTCCTTTGGGATATCTTCCGTTCTCATAGATTCTATGTGCTATCAGTTCTCAAATCTGTATCTCTAAATATCAAAGCATAACTCACAAATATGCTAAAAATATAATTACATAAATTGTGAACATGTGTCAAAATTTTATTTAGTTCATTAATGAGGAAACCAGAAGGATTATGAAGTTGGTTTCATATTGTTACAGATGCTAAAAGGAGGAAAATTTATAGACAACATTATGAAGGACTTTGTTCAATAGCAGAATAGGTTTCCTTATGAGATAATAAACCTCTTGATGCTAGACGTGTATTAAGACAACTTATCAAGAGTTTTTACAAGTTCTTGTGCTAGGTAAGAGGTAGGCTTAGATATTGGGTTGGGTTTCCTGGAAAGTGGAATCTGAGATGTACTTTAGAATGCTAAACATTTCTTAGGGAGCACCCTTGGGATGAATACTTGCATAGCAAGGGGGACAGAGGAAAGCAGAGCAGAAGAGAGAAGTCAAACTGGGGTGCAAGCCCCATGACAGCCTTAGCTGGCTGAGCCCATGAGTAGCCCTGACACTAGAACAACACTTCTGAATGGCCAGAATTTATATCCACATCCATTATCCTTTCCCAGGGCACCTGGGAAAGCATTGCAATGGGTGAAATAGCTCTCCGCGACTGAGGCAATCTGGGAGAAAAGCTGACAACTGATGACTGTCTCCTGACAGCATTCCTGAGAGCTGAGGCAACAAGCCCTTCAATGAAGGATATGATGCCACGTCATGTCCACCACAACAACCTATCAAGTGCAACCCAATGCCAAGATTCTGTTTGTATAGGTAACCACTTTCATAAAAGATGGTATATTCTAATTCAAGTCAAATTATGATAACTTCCAAACTAATCATGCAGTGGTGTATGTATTTTAAGTGGACAATCCATGAAAAAATAAATTAGACTTTAGTAGGTGTGTCAATCACTAATTTACAGAAGAATTTTGTATAATACTGTCACAAATCTACATGAAAATCCCTAGTGCCAGATTTTACTTTTGACTAGCTGAGCAAGCTAAAATATTCATAAATTCGTATGAAGCCAGATGGCTTCCCACTGAATATGCATTTGAATGATCTCTGTACATTATTTATTCCAAGAAGCATAAAAAATATACCATCATTATAGTGAAGACTCCTAATAAGTTTGTTTCAGAAAGGAGTCAGGGAAAAACAGGTGTCCATTGCTAACTATATTTTGCATTGAACTTTGAATTCGTGTATATTTGAGAATTACTAGTAGCAATCTCAGTAGAGTTATTTTCTAATAGTTTCTGAAATAGCAGAAATCTGAAATAAAGAAGGTTCAACAAGAATGACTACATTTAGGAAGGAAAACAGTCTAACTTTGCAGACATAATTTTTTAATAATTTGCTTAGGTCTCTAAAAATGCAAATGTACAACCCTTAAAGTGCTAAACATTTTTATTAAGCTGACTACTATATTTTGAGGGTGTATTTTTTTTTTCAGGTTGAAATCAGATGTGAGTTTGAAATGGAAACATAATTTAATCATTGAAAGTTTTTTTCTCCAACATATTTTGGAAGAAAAGTAATGATAATAGTAATTTTTTCTTATTTTTTATTTATTTTATTTATTTTTTTTTGAGTTGGAGTCTCACTCTGTCGCCCAGACTGGAGTGCAGCGGCCACTCCTGGCAACCGCAGCCTCGACCTGCTGGGCTCCAGTGATCCCTCCGCCTCAGCCTTCCACGTAGCTGGAACTACAGGCGCACGCTACCACACCCGGCTAATTTTTTGATTTATTGTAGAGATGAGGTCTCACCTGCCCAGGCGGGTCTCGAACCCACAGGTTCGGGCAATCCACTCACCTCAGCCTCCCAAAGGTGCGGGATGACAGGCTGAGTCACCGAGTCCGGCTATTTTTTAATTCATAAAGTTTTTACTTCATTTAAACCTGCCATGTTCTTCCTTATTAAAATTTTCTATTTTCTGGAAATATATTGTCATTTCCATTCCTGCTGCCCTCCTCTGCACACCCTCTCTCTCTTCCTTAGAATGTGGTACAGGTGGTTGTTTTGTGAACTGTATCTGGTCACTTAACTATCAGATGTCCTGTGGTCTGCTCATGCTAAGCTTTCTCGTGTGTCTTGTTAACTTCAGTTGTTTGTTGGGCATCATTCTTGGCAACGTATCTGGAGAGGTTCCCGTGACCTAAGAGAAATGGCTCTCCAAAAGAGGCTTCACATATGCATCTATCAGGAGACCAGGGAGGCATTGTCACAAAGGAACAACCTCAGACGAAGTTCGAGACTGGGACTCTGTGGTGCCCTGGACTCAGAATACCTGGGGGGTAGAGCCATAGTGTTGAAGATATTTATGTCTGTGGTTTCTCAGGGAGCTTTTCTTTCACAGCTTCCCTTCTCTCTTGCTTGCTTTCTTCTGTTCTGCTCTTCTTACAGCAGAGCAAAGCAGCCTGCTACAATTCCTTTGGTCTGGAATAAGGGATGAAAGGCTCATTTCTGGTTGGTCCTTATCTGAAGGCACATTTTGGGGGCATTTCAGCCTACTGTGTCCAAGACCTCCTCTAAAAATTCCCAGTCTGAAGTAGCCCTGGGACACTCTCTGGTTCCTTAGATTCTAAGTGCAAATATGTTTTCTGGCAAATGCCTAAAGGCAAACAATTATATTTCTGGGTCCAAGCTTCTCCCTAAAATGGCTTGCATACACAGCTTTATTGTTTTTAGCTCATTGATGTTTTTACATTTCATTTAGCATTTAAAAATCAGTTCACTGTCCCCATTTATATGAAACATCAATGATAATTCTATATCACTTTACTGACTTATTGAACATTTTCTCTAGGGAGGGGATAGTGTTTTGATTAGTAGAGAGGATGACATGTCAGTGGAGGAGGTTGTACTAGCATAGTGTATTTTTATAATGGATATTGTAGTCCTGGAATGAAACGATTGTGAAAATGTTAAATTTATGAAGAAAAAAAAGGGGGGGATAAAGTAAACAGATCCTTAGCCCATTTAGTCCACATTCTATAACCCACCTGATGAGTACACAGCTAGGTACCTAGTGTAATGCCTGCTACGGAAATGATAATACACTTTGAATATTTCACAGAGGAAGTGAAAATAAACATATGCTGACAAAATGTAGATTTTTTTCAATAGAAAAATGAATCTATATAATTCCCTAAGAAATAAGGTCATCATTTAGAATAGATAAAAAAAAAAAGAAAGCCGGGCATGCAGGCTCATTCCTATAATCCCAACACTTTGGGAGGCCAAGGTGGGAGGATCACATGGGCCCAGGAGGTCAAGACCAAACTGGGCAACACAGCCAGAATTTATCTCTACAAAAAAAAAAAACAAAAATTACCTGAGTATGGTGCTGTGCACCTGTAGTCCCAGCTACTCAGAAGTCTGAAGCCAGTGGATCACCTGAGCCCACAAGGTCAAGGCTGCAGTGAGCTGTGATCATGCCACTGTATTCCAGCCTGGGTGAACGAGTGAGATTCTGACTCAAAGCAAACAAACAAGCAACACACACAAAACACACAAACACACACATACACACAGAGATAGACAGACCCCTGTTAGAATCTTTCTGACTTAAAATTATAAAATATATATTGAGTGTTAATTAAGTGCCAGGGTCTGTGATCAGCACTAGGGATATTTCATTTCTTCCTCTCAGGCTTCTTCCAATTTAGTTGATGATAAAACAGAAAAAAAATAGTGACAACAAGTGTGTGACTAGAACTACAGTCAGGAGAGGACAAGCGTCACTGGACAGTCTGCGGAAGGGACTGCCAGAAGCTTCCATCAGGACTGGCCCCTCAAGGAGCCCTGCAGGAAGATGAGGCCTCTTGCTTTTTATGTGGGATGGGAAGAGAGAGGGTGAGGAGGAAAGTGTTCAGGCCGCAGGAACAGCATTTAAGAAGGCTGGCAGGCCAGGGTGCCTGGCGCAGGGGAGCCCAAAGTGCAGCGTGGCATGTGGAAGAAATAGGACTTGGAAAAGGGCCACAATGCCGGCTGACTCACAGCATTTGACAAGAAGGTACCCCTGCCCTCTTAGAAACTAAAGCTGACCAAATGCAGATGAATAATCTCTTTCAGAGAAGAGGAGAGCGAAGAGAGGAAGGTGTGTGTGTCGTGTGCATGTGCGTGCACGTGTGTGTATGTGTGTGTGTGTGTGTGTGTGTGTGTGTGTGTGTGTGTGTGTGTGTGTGTGTGAGATATGGAAGCAATGGTTCCAGTATTTGGCTACCAAATGACAAAGTTGACTTTAAACTTTGATGAACAGTAGGGAATGGGGAAGTACAGATCATTTTCTAGTAAAATACTATAAATCTTTTAAAAATGGTGATTCACGTGATCGCTCTGCTGAATCATAAGCCGCGCATACTGAACTGTGTGGAACTGAAGCAAGAGAGAACTGGAAAAGAGAAACTTCCCAAGGGAAATAACATAGGACAAATGTTGCATAGAAGCTTATTTACATTGAACCTGAAAAAAAGTTAGCGACATCAAAACTTGTGTTTAATCCTCCTTTTTATGTTCTCTTTAAAACACATATTTCTGGGAAATGTTTTTTGTTTAGACATGAATAGTTACCTTTTGTCTTTACAGGAGTTTATTATCATCTGTGCTGAACTAAAAATTTAGTATGCAGCTGGCTTTTTTACTGATAAAGTATAGAGATGACACCACCTATGATATTATTCTATCAGTCTGATTTAAGGAGCTAAAAGAATGTGTTTATGGAGTTAGCTATACAGCATAAACCTTTCCTTTCATGGCTGTTTGTAGAAAAATAACATCAGCAACAACCAGAATACTGACACAAAGGCATATTTTTATTACCCAGAATCAGAACATCAACTAAAACAATAAAACAATCTTCAAAGTTTTTTGGTGCATGAGAACAAAATATAATTTTCTAGTTAAGCATAAAGCTCAGCAAAGGGTGAAGTATAAAAATTAGATGGCATTCTAGCCCCGTTCGTGACACCACCATTAACTCCCTGAGAACTGTATTCAACCAAAAGTCAAGATAGGGTCACTGGGCCATGTGAGTCTGAAGTGGTTAGACAAAAGTTACTAAAAAGCCTTTTGAAATTGTAAGTAAAAACCTTCCCGAAGGGTGAAAATCTGCCACCTATTCAGTTGTGATATCCAGGAAAGTGGAATGGAATTATTAAAGGAGTATTTAGAGAATATGGACAATTACTCTCTTTAACTGGGACATATATATTTCATAATCTCTTTCTTCATTTCCAGGAAAAGTTTCCTTTCTTTGATCTTTCTTTCATGCGAATGAGGTGTCCAGCAATGAACATTGCATTTCAGATGTAATCTCAATAGATTGGCAGCAAGGGAAATGTTATGTTATTCTTTATTAAATGATGCCTCTGTTTAAGCCACTCACTTTTCTCAACACACCATACATTCATATATAGTATGCATCTACCTCTCACTCATTGAACCCTGGCCTGTGCTACTCTCTAGATGCTCCTCTCCCCCAATAATTACAGGTTTTTACCTTAGCTTTTCTAAGCTCTCTTGGTTTGACGGTGTTTTTTCTTTGGAAATTCTTTTTATCTTTCTCTTCATAAGATCCACGATGGCTGCCATGTTATGTAATTTCTCTGTCATTTGGTATTTATGACTAGCTTAGTCTCATCAATTTTTAGTCTCAAAAAAAGATCCAAGATGAAGTTTAAATTACTTTTTTTTATGGGTTGTGTTCAATTTGCTTTACTGTGTAAAGCAATAATAGATACTTTTAATGAACATCATTTTAATAATTTCTCTGAACCCTCTTAAGGAATATAATGATCTCGATTGTGTTCAAGCTCTCAATTAATCATATGCTGGAGATTAGTTATTTCTTTCTCCTTGTAAGATTTTTACAATTCCACAAGTAGAAAGACCTATTTTAAGTCATGCCATATTAAAAATTCCTCTGTGCTAGCCCAATGTAACAGTCTTCTCCTGTTATACAGCATGTGGCTTTTGCACCAATCAATCGTTTGACACTCATCTAAAGCTACTTTGTAGAGTTAGCTAGATATGCAAATATCAAATTAGGTTGTAAACTCTGTAGGCAAAGACCCTGTCTCATACTTCTTTTATGGATCAGCTGTGTTCAAATCGCTTTTTGGAGTTTTGTTTTATTTATTTTTAATTCTAGAGTCTAACCTTAGCAGAATCAGATTTAGTTGATGGGTTTTTAGCAGGTTTTAGTGATTATAGTTTATAAAAGCTCCCTGAAAAGTCTGATATATAAGTTATTGCTAAGAGCATCAAGTAGCTCGTATAGAAGCCTAATGGTAGTAAGCCCAAATAATGCAAAAACATAACTGTTGGGTATATATTTGAAATGAAGATAAGGAAAACAAAAAAGATTAATATTTTAATTCTCCTTGCATGGAATTTCAAAGGCCGTAGTATTTAGTCTACAGAATTGGCAATGGCTGCATCTCTTTTTATTTACCTCTTTTTTGACTTTACTAGAGGAATGGATTCCAATCAGTTCAATTGGTCCAATCCAATTCAGTTTAGTTCACTATAGTTCAATGCAATCCAAAACAATTAAATTTGCGTCTACATCTGTCAGGCACTGTGTTTGACTGTTTCAAATGCAAAGATTCCTGTTTTCAAGTTGTACACACCTAGCAAGACAGGCAAAGCACGAATTCCATCTTCTGTGATAAGTGCTTTTAGAGAAGCAGGTGTTTCATGTAAGAGACCTGAGAGTAGGACTTGAGAATGTTATATTTCCTTGCCTGTTCTTAAACTATACATGTAACATATTGTTATTTATGTATATGTAAGTATATATGCATATGATTCATGCACACAAGGGGGGGCCCAAAACACAGAACTTATTCATAAAAAATCATGTATCGATTCTTACATGTTTAAATTTTAGTCACCTTGAAAGTACTCACCGTTTGATTAAATACACCTGTTGAAGTGCTTTTTCCACTGCTCAAAACAGTTTTGATGGCCTGTAGTGCTTCTCCTGTTTTTTGTTTCACCTCTCCCACGTCGGCAAACTGTTTCCCATGGAGGACTTTTTTCATCCTGGGAAACAAACAAACAAAAAGTCGCTCGAGTGAGATTGTGTGACTTGGGAGGGTGGGACATGGGGGGGATACCGTCTGGGGTCAAAAACCGCTGAACACTCTGTGCAGCGTGGGCAGGTGTGCTTGTGAATCGCCCGTCATGAAGTGGGCAGATGTGCTGAAAGAATCTGAAAACAAAAAACTCACTGATGTCAAACACAGCCTCTCACAACAATGTCAGCCAGTACACTGACGTTCATGGGTCCTAGAACACTTACCTAGTTGGGGAATCTGTGCTACAAGGAACCACCCTCCAAAAAATAATTTCATTTTTTTAGGCGGGGAGGAGGGAGTCTGCCTTTTATAATTTATGTGTGGTGCACACACACACACACACACACACACACACACACAAATATATAAACATGCTTCGCCTTTAAAAAAGAAATAGTTACTAACAGCCACTCTTAGTAACATTGAAGGATGCAGCCTTAGTTTATAATCTCAAGATGATTTTACATGTCCAGATTCTATAAAATAAATGAGTTTTATGTAATAATTCAAGGAGAGGAAGTGTGATCTTTAGAGGATAGATAAGTATTGTGGTTAGTTAATAAGTTAACTCATTAGCTACATGAGATGAATGCCTTTGAGATCATGGACAATGAGAGTTTCAGAGAGATAATGATGAAATTAATTTGTGAAAACCCCAGTGTCGATAACCTGCATTTATCTCTCATTTTGATATGCCCAAATCTCACACAATTTTCAAGTGTCTTGTGACCCTTTACCACAGGATCCATTGCGTCCTTTCTGGGTGCGTATAGGAAGTAGGGAAATATGTGTGATAACTTTAGGCAACTATTTGTGCAATCAAACCTAGACCTCAACTTGGGAAACTCTGGCCAGTAGTCAGGGAATAATATCACAAAGCATGCCTATTTAAACCACTGGACTCAAGACTTGGAACCAAAGTCTAGTATATTCTACCATGACTTAATAAATCGAGGCATCAGAAACACCCCAATTAGGAGTAGCTTTGCATCATTTGCTTTGGCCCTCAAGAGAGGGTGAGCTCAGATGGTAAGGTTAGTGCTCTCGGGAGAGTGGGCTGCCTGTCAGCGTGGAGGTGCTTCTGACGTCTTTGGGTGAGGTGTTTCCTCCACACTGCAGTTCAGAACTGGCCTCTCCAGTATTGATGACAAGTTGGTGTTCAAGCTTTTTAGACTGAGCTTGAATCCATAAATCCACATCTTTTCTTCTCCATTAGTGTGAACTTCAGGTGACCACAATTATGGATTCAAGAGGCAAAGCAGTGTACTAGATACAATAGAAGAAACAAGCACAACGTGACCAAAATAGGTTGTGAATTTGGTAAACACTCCTAAGAAGTGTTGGCGTCTACATGGAGTCCTGAAGTCGGAATATGACTTTCCTGAAGATCACAGCAAGGATGCTAGAGCAATCACTCCTTATACTACCAGCCTGAGAGAGCACACTATACGCTTACTAGTGGTGGGAATTTCTAAAAGTAGCTTTACATGAAAACAAATGACCTTGAAATTCACAACAATTTTAGTATGCTCTTGATAACCTGTACTAAAGAAGAGGAGTAGGGTTGGAAATGAACTTTGTCACAAATCATAATTGAAAACAAAGCACTTTTTAGTCTACTTAATTACTAAGCCTGATTTCTTGGTGGGAAGGGGATGTTTTTTAGATGCCAATAAAATGAAATATGGGTATAAATCTATTAGGATAAGTGTTGAGTTAGAAGCATTTAACTTGGATTTATGATCAAAGGCCTGCAGGGCATTAAGGATGCACTCAAACACTACTTGCTATAAAAAGTTCCCAAAATAACTGGCTTCTGAGATAATAGTCTCCTCAAAAAGAAGTCAGACATCTAAGTGGTCCCGCAAAGTGCAAATCTCTGTTGCGTTACCCAGCCAAAGGTCTTGCTCCAG
The DNA here is from genome assembly GCF_000164805.1 of Carlito syrichta. NCBI lineage: Eukaryota > Metazoa > Chordata > Mammalia > Primates > Tarsiidae > Carlito > Carlito syrichta. Next base: position 25,075 of record NW_007248058.1, read on the forward strand.
TGTGGGAGTACAGGTGAGAGTTGACTGTTCTTTAGTCCAGATTTTTGATCCGCAACAGTGTATACTAGCTCCTAGCACTCCTTTTAATTTTTATTCAGGATATTTAGGATCATATATGTGAAATCTCAGCTGTGAAAGGAGCCAGCCTAATTCCACAACTAAGTGTAAAATGTATAGAAACGGAACACAATGGATCCAAAATCAGTTCTGATAGGTGGAGCGCCAAGCTGACAATGGGAACGGATGGAAGAGCATTTGAGAGCACACGGAAGGATGATGCTGCCACTAAAGAAGGAGGGTGGGAAGGAGGCCAAAAAAGCATATGGCAGGATGACCACCATCACCATTCTGTTGTTGGGAAGACAGAGGAGATGAGGTAGCGGCAATAATGGGATCGATGCTTGGACACGCTGCTTGCTGAGACTTTCCCTGCTTGGAAGGACTTAGTCAAGAACTGGCCATCTGGAGTCACTCAGCAGGCTAACTCAAGGAGCATACCTAAAGTCAGAGACGTGGGGTTTCCAGAGTGCTTTTGTGTCTTTGGGCCTTCGGCGTTTTTAAAAAGCAGGCATGGGATTTCGCCCAAAGTTAAAGGACTGTCAAGACCAATTTCTCAATTTGGGGCCACAGGACACTTTAGCAGATCCAGTAGTTTCTTGTTCTTCCTAGCATTTAGCATCTGCTGCACCAAGCAACAAAGAAAGAGTCGCTGAATCAACAAGGGGCCCTAAAGACCCATTTGTCTAATTGAGCTTCACAGCAGTTAGCTGCATGTCTATGGATTCTTTGATAACCACGTGTTATATCGTCCCATGTTTTGAACCTTGACATAATTTGTCCCACCTCTATCAAATTCATTTTCTTTTTTCTTTGAGGAACAGTCACAGGTGGATAATTGGTGAGTGGAAAAAAAACCTAACTCAATATAAGTAGAACTCATTATTTTGTTTACCTTCTTCACCTTTTCGTTTGTTCGTTTTATGAATTAGAAAACTCAGGCATAGAAATATTTTCTCAAGAAAATAATTAGTCATTAGTTAAACTATAATTATAGACAACTTCATTTTTTAGGAGGTCAATGAACTCTTAAGAGGGGAGAAGGAAGAATGAAGTAGTGGAGTGTCCTGAGTCAGGAAGTTGAGGTTATTTGGATGGTGCAAATGCCTTGAAGAAACTTTTTCTCATTGAAATCGAGGCTTTATTAAATGGACCTTCTTAGTGCCAATCGTGTATATCTCTATCATAGGACAATTCTATATTGCAGTTGCTTTTTCACTCATCTATTTCTGGCCCGGTGAGTTCTGTGTGGTGTTTGGTACAATGCATACTTGTCGAGTGATACATGAATCAATCAATCAATCAAGAGCTGAACTGACAATGGAAAGAAGTCTTACAAGCTTGGAAGAGGCTTCAGCCAGGGATAGAGACTAAATGGACCTTTGCCCTTACTTAGTTTAGATTTTTAAATAAACTTTACTTCATATTCACCCACCAATAAAGGAAGGCACAGGAAAAATCAGGATCTCTGCATTTGCTGTTGTATTATATTGGAGACAAAGTAGCTATATATATATATTTTAATATTCTATGTCAGAGATACTGCAAACACCTGTTTAAATTACTATGGTATGGATTTCATCACATATTTTATGATGTATTCTCATGTCCTATTCATTTTGCAGGATTAATCTGCATATTACCTAAACAAGTTGAGATTCATGATGGTGATTTATAGTTTCACCCAACATACTATAAATTTAGGTATTCTAGAGGAAAAGAAAGGGAAGCCATTTGGTAAATAAAAACCTTACAAATGATTCTTGTTTAAATGCAGAAATATATTGCTTAAAGGAAAATTAATCAAATAATTTTATAAACTTGAATTGTTGTAGGCATCTTAGTCAATGCTCAATTTCTCATTTTAAGTGACTTTGGTTCTATATAAATAATTTAATCCTTATTAAAACCTAAATATAAACTAACAAGTAATTCTGCCTTCTTACATTTTACGCAGTGCTTGCCTTGGTTTCTTGTCAACCAGATCAACTTGGGAATATACAAGGGGGAATCTCAAAACAACAATAAAAAACCCACAGAAGTATCTTTTGGGCCCTTTGTAGTGCAGGATTCCTCAGGGAGGTAAGTGTTCTAGGAACCCGTTAGCGTCGGTGTACCAGCTAGCATTGTCGGAGAGGCTGCGTTAAATTCTTTTTTTTTTTTGGAGACTCTTTAAATGCCTTTGACCATTTCATGACGGTGATTTACAAGCACACCTGTCCACTCCATGCTGAATGTTCAACAGTTTTTGACCCCAAAGGACATGACCTTCATGTCCTACCCACCCTATTCACCTGATCTTGCCCTGAATGACTTTTTTTGTTTGTTTCCCTGGATTAAAAAATCCTTAAAGAGAAATGTTTTGCCCATGTGGAAGAGGTGAAACAAAAAAAAAACAGCAGAAGCACTGAAAGGCATCAAAATTGACAAGTTCAAAAACTGTTTTGAGCAGTGAAAAAGGCTTCTCAATAGATGCATTGCATCAAGGGGAGAGTACTTTGAAGGTGTCTTAAGTTTAAACATGTCAGGGTAAGTACACAATTTTCTAAAAATAAATTCTGGGGTTCTTTGGGGTCCCCCTTGTCTTTATAAGTTCTCATATGCAATGAAGGAATGATCTGGGGTTTAAGTATAAATGAGCTTGCATTTGTAAGTGTGATAAGAGTTGTTTCAGATGCATCAGTTTGATTTCATGTAATCCATGTTTATAATTTTTTTCTGTTGGAAAAAAATACATAGAAGTGTCACAGTTAATTTTAACAGTCTTCATCTTGAAAGCATTATTTTAAATACTTATGGAGAAACAAGTGTAAGACACATGTAGATAGCAGATGCATAAGTGTAGATGGGAATAAATAAATTAAATGAACCTAAAATAAAGTAAATCAGAAAGACTGTAAACAGGTTCATTGAAGGAGTATTAGACCGTATCTGTGTGTATGCAGATGTGGTCTGATAAATCAGTTGAAGAGATAGAGGCATTAAAACTAGATTTAGGCAATTCAATAGAACATGAAGCTTAGTCAAAACAAAATATTTTAAGAAATAAGGTATCCTGACATTTTTGAATGAAAAACAAGCAAGCATAAAAGAAACAATACTTATTATTAGTCATGTATCAGAGTTTGCTGTGCCTTATAAATTATGAACGTAAATAACTCAGATGGTCTTGTTAAGGAATTACTATTTTTTTCTCATGTATTTGTTTTATTTTTTCCACGTTTTTCTAAAATTAATAGACCTTTGTTAGAGTACTTTTAGGTGTACAGAAATATTGATCAGAAAGTATAGAGTTCCTTTGACTCCCCTCCCCCCCACGCCATTTTTCTTATTTACAGTCTACACGGGCTTAGTACATTTGTTACCATTAGTGAACCAATACTGATACACTGCTATTGACTAAAGCTCATAGCTTAGACCAGTGTCATATAGTTCCGTGAGTTTTACCAAAGCAGAATGTCATGTATCCACCATTACAGTACCATATAGGATAATTTTCCTGCCCAAAAGATCCCCTCCATCTATTATTCATTCCTCCTCTCTCTCCCCTACCCTGGTAAATGCTGATCTTTTTACTGTTTCTATAGTTTTGCCTTTTCCAGAATGTCATATAGTTGGAACCATACAGTACGTAAGCTTATCAGACTGGTTTCTTCCACTTAGCAATGTGTATTTAAAGTTCCTCCATGACTTTTCATAGCTTGGTAGCTCCTTTTATTATGGAATAATATTCCATTTTCTGGATATATCAGTTTGTTATTCATTCACTTATGAAAGGATATTTTTAGTGCTTCCATTTTTGTGTGTCACTTTTAAAATAGGAAATCATACATACATGAGCAGCCAGATTATTTATTGTCTCAGGGATTGTCGTGAGATAGAATCCTTTGAAAATCTGAAACAATCTTTCTTTTCTCTTTATTCTACTTTTCTCTGGCATAGAATTCAAAGGCTAAAACTTTCCAGTAAGCAGACATCTCACTTTAAATGCTTCTTAAATGATGTTCCAAGTTAGCAGCTACATAGAATCACCTGGGTGCCTGTGAAAACTCAAATTCCTGGTCCTTGCTCCTGAACTACTGAATCAAAATTTCTGGGGATGGAACCAAGGTTTTGAGAGAGAGAGAGAGATCATCTTTAATGATCATTTTTGTAACTAGGTTGTGTTTTTGCTACTGTATGGTATAACATGCTTTTTATGATTTTGGAAGTCTCAACACTGGGAAGAGAAAGTTTCAATATAGAGCATGTGGACAACACTAGGAAGGAAGCAGTAGTTTTTACAGAGATGTACTGAGTAGTGGGGAAAACGTTTTTTGATTTTATGTTGTTTTCCTCCAGCTTTCTTTGGGAAAGAAATGCAGGAATGTTGTCCTGGATCATTTACTACGTTTAGCATTTTCTTCTTTGGACTGAAGGTATGCAGAATTACTCCACTGCAATCCATCACCTAGATCCACATTCTTAAAAAGGGCTTATAGATAATGTCTCTTTAAAACTAAGGAACTGTTGTGATTATTGCGATTATCGTTTCCTACATTTCTTATGTTGCTATCCTCTCATTTTTTTTTTATTTTTCAGAAAAATGTATTGCTTCAGGGTGTGGGAGAATTCAACTGAGTTGATGATTGGATTTCCAAACTCATTGCAGAAATTGTAGCTTTGAAAGTCAAAGTTTTCATTTGTAAAACTCAGTCTTTTGAGAGAATAAAAATATTTTTGAAAATGAAAAGGAAAAATTCTAAAAAGCAGTGCATTAGATTTGTGTTTCAAGCAGGAAACTGGAAACAGAATGCAAGATGATGTAAGAGCTCATTTTTCCTTTATTTGTAGAAAAGATAAACACACAAACACACATACACACACACACTCACACACACACACACACACACACATACACACAGGTGGAAGATCTGAGATGATGGAGAGAGAAATAAGAAAAAAGAATAAGAAAACTTGATTTTGTTGTCCGCAGAAGACCTAGAACCCTGCTTCCATTCCTGTCCCTCTGGATTCAGGGGTAGAACACATGGGTTGATAGGAGTGAGAGCTGGTGCCGTATCTCCCAAGGTGTAGCTCTGGGAGACCGAAAGTATGATCTTCAAGGATGAGAAGGAAGCAGAGATGAAGAAAGTCGGGTGCTTGTGTAAAACAAAGACTTTCCAAAGTGAGGGAATGGCGGTCACACAAGTGCAGAGAGAAAGCTGGTGGAACGAAGATGTCTGGCCTTCAGCCAAGGAAAACGCAAAATGAGTGGGCCAAGTGGCCAGAGGCTCTTGCAGTAGAGTGTTTATCAATGGCCATGACAGGCATGTACTGATGAGGAGGGATGAGGAGGTTATATCCAGGCGAGACAGGATTGTCTATGAAGTCAGATGCCTACTTTTCTAACTACATCTACGCATGGAAGCCTTTCTTCTGGAACTTAGACTACTTGTGCTGAAAAAAAGATATGGGGAATCCTAAATTGATCTAAGCATTTGCTTCAAAAAGTAAGAGTTGTTGGAACATTATTAAGTAGAGTATATATGAAATTCATATCTGGTGCATTGAAACTGTATCCTCTGGATGTATCAAGATTGAAATTTTACAATTTCTAAGTATTATAAGACTGTCTAAAAGAAATAAGCAGTTAAAAAATTGGTGACCTTTATTTATTGATCTTCTATTTATTCTACATCATAGCCTGGGTTCTTCCTCTTAGTAGAAATATGCATATGCAAAGAGAATAGAGAACTACTTCCGTGAAGTAAACAAAAGGTGAATTATGGGAGATATAGCAATAATAATGTCTAATTTGGACGTTAGAGTTACATAGAACTGATTCCACACTCCACCACCTACTAGCAACTCTGGATTTTCTTATCCATAATATTTGAATAGTGTCTGTGTTACAGGATGGTATGCGGTATAAATGACAAAATATATGTAAAGCACTTGACTAATGTCTGATGCAGAGCAAACATTTCATCTCCTTTTTCTTAATCCTATTGGTCTCATCATTTATTATTTTATGATTTGCTATTTGTAGAACTCAATCACTTAGATTCTTATCTGTTATTCTGATGGTCAAAATAATCAACAAGTAGTATAAATTAATCACGGTCTATGTTGAGAATTTTTTCCTACAAACATAACTGTGTAGTTCTCATATAGACAAAACTTGCATCCATTTATATTAGTTACATGTCATAGAATACTCATTTCCATTGTTTTTTTATGCAGACAAATTCTATCACCAGTCACTCTTTTCCAACTGCCATTATTTTGACTTAGGAGAAAACAGTACTGAAAGAAGATCTAGATAGTTTGAATAGCTCCTTTGTGAACTTCAGATATAACTAAATCCCTTTTTAGATTTATCTATTAAATAAATGGCCCATGAAAAATGTATGGGTAGATAATCAGTTGATGGGCTAATAATCCTATTGGAACATTTGCTATTTATTTTTGATACAGCTCTTTTAAACAGACTGATTAGTTTCCTTTATGATTTCACCCTTGAAAGCACACACTATTTTGTCCTTTGTCATTGTTGCATGACATTCCATTTGGCAGTTGGCTTATTTTTAGCCAGACTATCAAAGTATTTTTCAACTAGACTGTCACTGCACTTGAACTTGGAATCTTGTAACCTGAATAACTGCAGTGGAGAAAAGAAGAAATTTCTAACAAATGGGAAATTATAAATCTAGACCAACTCAAACTTGTACTGGTAATTTTTCTTATTTTCTTAAATGCAATGTGGTTCAATTACAGTTACTAACAACAAGTCGGTAACTAACAACTCATTGGAATATGTCTTAATTTTTAGGCAAAGGATAAGACAGTGTGTTATATTAAAGTGTTAGGGAGACTACCTGAATCTTTTTCTCTGAAAGATCTTTACAGGAAACAAAACTTCTTATAAAAATATAATTTTATTTCCTATAACATTATAGAAAAAAAAAGGAATACTGATGAAATTAGGGATTTTAAAATTGTATCTTTAGTGTCTAGTATTTGAAAACTAAAAACTGTCTCACAACCAGAGATTGCTATAATTAAAATGCAATAAAATCAAATGAAATAAGTCAAATATATTCTTCTATGTAAATACATTATCCAATATCAAATGAGTTCTTAATTACTACAATTCAATATGATTGCATTTTAAATATAAACATCTGCATTTTAAACTTACAATCAGTCATTTAAATTAAGTATTGTAGAATCCAGAATAAAAAGCAGAGTTTTGATTACTTGTATGTTATGATCTGTGTGTACATTTTGCAAACACAGCTATGAATCAAACCCATTTGCTTTTCTTTGCTAGATGAAAGGAAGAAAAAAGTCAGTGAATCTTATGTTATCATCATGGAAAGGTTAGAAGATGACCTGCAGATCAAGGAAAAAGAACTTATAGAACTAAAGAACATATTTGGGTAACGTTGTCGGAGTTATTATTTATTTGAAGAACTGCCTTCATTATCTGCCTTATTTTTAGATGTATCTCTATATTTATAAAAAAACAAAAACCAAAAAAACCTCGTGTAACTTCAGTTCTAACCAATCATGTTATAAACCTTAGAATGTCAGATTGCCTCTTCTTGATCACGGATAAAACTCCCAAATTGCAAGCATCTCACCTCCTTAAAATGACTTGCATTTTTTCATCACTAAAGTTCAAAAACAGGAACTTAGGGATGATCCTTTGAATGCAAACTACTGCTGATCTGAATAATAGTCTCTGAAATTAGTTCATTCTTGTAAACCATGCCAGCGACAAGCAGCAAGACTTCTCTTCCCAAATGGTGGGAGTATATTGACCACATTGTTCTCTTTGAACTACTAGGGTAAGTCCAATTTCAACAAACCCTCTGGTCTCTTGACATTGAAGGGCTGTCCCTTAATGGAACTGAGTATCATTCTGCCCCTGAACAATCATATAACAATGTGTAATATTGGCTTCAGGCTTTCAATGGTTTTTGTTCCATGATAACAAGAGAAAAATAATCTAGGATAGTGTCACAACCTTGGAAGACACAAAATGTTCAGAAAAAAAGGAGCAGGACCCTTGTATACAAAAACAGCTTTCTGGATAAATTGAATTTGACATTGAGAAACTAGATGCACTTTAGAGGGTCAGTAAAGTTAGCAGACTGACTCAGGAAAAGTTCTGTATAGGCCAATTAGCCATGTTCACCTACAGCTGTGTAATTCAAGTAATTCACTCATGGGAAAGAGCTTCCTCAATTTTACTTAGAAAACAACTGTAAAACAATGACCAGATGACACTATATCTTTCAAAATAAATTTCAGATATAGTAAACATATAAATCTCATATAACTGGCAAATAAAACCATTCATGTATAATATAGTTTATATGAAATTTGTCCATGGAGTTAATAAGGCTTTCACAAGTGCTCAGTTTATGATTTGGAAAATAGTTGATTCTTTCTGTTGTTTGCTCTGAGGAGATGAACTCAACACTGGCACTCATGATGAGATACTGCTGGGCTGACTTTTGCAAATAACATCACATGCTCAGGACGGGAAACATTGACATTCCTGTAAAAATGTGACTGGTACTTTAGTATAGTAGATTTAGGCACCGATGTTTGTTTTGATGGAAAAGAAATATGATTGTAGAACTTAATCATAAACTCTAGCTTTGATTGACTAAAATGAATATGCTCAATGAAATGGGATCAGATTGAAGAGATCTTCCTCAGCTTTATAAGGTCGAAGCTTCATTTATTTATTATTATTTTTTAACTTAGAAGTTATTGTGCAAGTATGTCAAGGCTAGCTTAAATTAGGTTTATGCAGTTCTAAGGATTACGTTTAACAACGGCTTAAAGATGTAGGGACTTTCTTGTACCGCATCAACAACGGAAAGCTGTTTTGGCTTTAACTCCTGCTTTAACTAAATTTCCCTACATTGCTACTAAATGCAACAACGTGGCCTTTCTTTTACTGATTAGTACTGGGAGTGAGAGGCTGAGATCAGTATCAGGGAGCTCACAGTTCAGGATTTGTTGAGTGTCAGCTATGTTCAAGGTGCTGTTGTTCTAGCACAGCAAATACAAGCTATTATTTGATCTTCGCCATAATCCTATGTTAGATCATGTGAATTTTGGTAGACCATAAACTGAGAATTAGCGACGTGATGACTTATCAAGACCATATGGTCAGTAAAAGCTGGAATGTAGTTTGCCACAAGGTCTGCCTGACTCCACAGATAAAGCTCTTCCTACCATACGCTGCTTCTTTCTCCAGGGGTTTGCAATTTGGTTGAGGAGAACTCACATATGAACAACATTTACAGAAGATGAGCCATGATATATCCTGCATGGAAGAAAAAACAAGATGATTTTTAGTATAAAAAAAGGATCTTTATTTTTTCATTAATTTTGAAAGTATAATATAGATTTCAGTCATAGTTAAGTAAAAGTGTACAGACAAGAATAGAATTAGTATCGTGGAAAATCTGGGCAGGGAGGAGGGACAAAAAACAGTAACGTCAGCCGGGCTCAGTGGCTCAGCCTGTAATCCCGCACCTTTGGGAGGCTGAGGTGAGTGGATTGCCTGGGCCCGTGGGTTCGAGACCCGCCTGGGCAACTTGGCTGAGACCTCAACTCTACAATAAATCAAAAATCAGCTGGGCGTGGTAGCGTGCGCCTGTAGCTCCAGCTACTCGGAAGTCTGAGGCGGAAGGATCGCCGGAGCCCAGCAGGTCGAGGCTGTGGTGGCCGGGAGTGGCCACTGCACTCCAGTCTGGGCAATAGAGTGAGACTACAACTCAAAAAAAAAAAGAAAAAGAAAAAGAAAAAGAAACAGTAATGTCTTGACAATATTCTCTAAGCTAAGTAAAAAGCCATGCCAGTCAGTGGAAGGGTTTTGGGGGCATCCAATGTGGTTTTAGATCCAAGTTCTTCTCCTTTCGAGCTCAGACATGTTCCTTCAGCTTCATTTGCCTTGGAAAAATGAACTGAATGCTACTTAATCATGATTGCTCCTATCCTACTTTGCAGGATATTTGCAGAAATGATGTAAACTAAACATTGTGTATAGAGCCCAACACACTGAATAATTGAACAATTGGAAATTTTTATTATCATGATTGATTAGATAAACAAAGGCAGTTTGAAAGGCAGACTAGCCGGACTCGGTGGCTCAGCCTGTCATCCCGCGCCTTTGGGAGGCTGAGGTGAGTGAATTGCCTGAGCCCGCGGGTTCGAGACCCGCCTGGGCAGGCGAGACCTCATCTCTACAAGAAATCAAAAAATCAGCCGGGCGTGGTAGCGCATGCCTGTAATTCCAGCTACTGGGGAAGGTTGAGGCGGAAGGATCGCCGGAGCCCAGCAGGTCGAGGCTGCGGTGGCCGGGAGCGGCCACTGCCCTCCAGTCTGGGCGACAGAGTGAGACTCCAACTCAAAAAAAAAAAAAGAAAGGCAGACTATTCTAAAATGAAAGCAGCCAATAGTTAATTAAAAGCTAGGAAGTGGTCACTCAATAATGTAATACTATAAGAAAATGACTGACGGTACTGGGAAACTATGGGGGGGAGGGAGATGGGATTAACAGTAGCAAATATCTGTCTAGGGACGGGGAAACACCTCTTATCAACAGGGTGCCTGAATGAAACATAATTGTATACCTAACCCTTAACTGTACTCCACAAAGCCATAATAAAAAATATTTTTAAAAAGTTAGGAAGTGAGAAAGTTAAGATAAAACGCTTTTACATGAAGTGGATGTTTTCAAAATTTAAAATGTAAAATTTTAGAAGAATTTAAGATGATGCCAAAATCTGAAATACAGCTTTTAAAGATTTGATTGAAAGGGATTTGAAGAATTTTGAGACTAGCGTGTTAGAAGGTTCATTAAAATGGATGTCAAATTTACTGAGAATAATAGCGAGGCATTTTTGGAGAGAAAAACTGGTAATCTGGTGCTGAAGCCATTAAGGAAGCTCCAGATGACCCAGTAGCCAGTAGTGATGGCAAGGAAGCTAGGAAAGGATTACCCACAGCCTAGAATCACATTTCTCCAAGGGCTAAGGACCTCCTATGTTAATGCAGCCTGCAGTACTTGCTACAATTTTGGATTCCATAGCTCCACCCTTTATCAAAAGGATCAGAATCTCTGAGGATGTCTTTCAGGAATCTGAATTTTTAATAAGCTCCTTGGATAATACTATGCATAATAAAGACATGACTTCTTCCAAAGTGTGAAAACTCTACTTCTAGAAAGATATTCAAGTTGCACTGAGAACTCTGCCTGAGGTGATGTTGGTGAAGGGATGAGGGAACAGAAAGCAAGCAACCGGCATGGTCTGTAGAGGGTCAAAAGAGCAAAATACAAACAAGCTGTACGGCTCTGCTTTGTCTGATTCCATCAAGACAGATACCGTCACCTGTTTAAAAAAAAAAAAAAAAAAAGTCAGTTGTTTCTAGGGCAGAGATGTGAGAATTTTTCTTTTCTTTGGAATCAAATGATGGTGAAGGAAAGAAAAGAATAATGTGCAGAGAATATAAATTGTCTCACTCACTGGCTCATCCACCAAAATTGTGAGGGTAGTTGGGAAAATTAAACAGTGTTGTATGGAGTCATATTTAATTGTGTATCTAGGGCATTTTAGGTGTTAAATAAATATTAGAATCTCATTTCTCACTCTTATTTGTGCCTTATATAATGTAAAGAGTCCTTCTACAAACAACTGTGCTGACAGCAGCCTTTTTCTCAACACAGAGATAGCAAGAAAATTGTATCCAATGCTCAAAATGGAACTTTCGACATTAACACTAGAGTCACAAGTGAAGGATCACATATAAACACAGTTTATTTTTTCTTTTGCTAACAAATATCTTTATGGCATTTCTGAAAGATGCAAATTTCATTCATTATAAGAGATTTTTCACTACATAATGCACCCTTGCTCTGTCAGCTCAAATATGCCACCTTCCTGGCATAGTTTTATTACATTCTCAATATAATAAAGAGAAATGTAGTCCTAACCCTAAGACAAGAAGAGCTAAATAATTATATTACTTCTGCCAATGTTCTCTCATCTTCTACACCGTTGGATTCACTCATAACTTTGGACATTTGTTGAGATAATTAATGAGGGTGAGGAAGGAATGAGGAAAAAGAAAAGATCGAAAAAGGAAAGACAGAAATGACAGATAAAAGCACCATGTCTGACTATTGCCTCCTCCGTGCTGTCTCTAGTCTTCATGCTTATTAGTGTGACAGCACTCACCATGTGGTCTGCCTTTGGCCCTTTGCAGGTCTGTCTCCACACTCATGCATGTGTTCACAAAAGACAGTCATTTGGGCTTCTTTAGCCTCATTTATTTTGTGTTTATTTGTAATACCTATTTGCATGGCACTTGAAAAGAACACAAACTAACAACTGAATGCTTACCCTATGCCAGGCATGCTTCTAAGTATTTTTATATGCATCAGCTCATATACCTAAAAGTATGTATGAAAATGCTTTAACACAGTGCATGGCGCATGGCAAACACTCAGAAATGTTAGCTAACAACGATTTATTCTTTTTTATGTTAACAACCCTCTGAAGGAGTTGTTGCAACTGCCATTTTATACTTGGAGAAAATGTGGCTAATGAAATTAAACTGGCTTGAACTAGATACTCAGCTCATATGGTTGGCCTAGCCTAGGATTGCATCCAATCTTTATTTGATTTCGGGAGTATGTAATCTTTATGATCTTGGTTCTCAGCCTGGAAGGGGAAATGAAGACTGGATCAGAGCTATCTTTGAAAAGTGTTCATTTTCCCCATGCCACTCTACAATTTTTCCATATCCTGTGTATTAGAACTGTCACTGGTGGTGGGAATAGAAAAAATAAGCTTTTAAAAAGCGCCCCCCGCAATCCCGGCAATATGTTTTACCTTCCCTTGGCCTTTGGAAAACATTTACACTATGGCTCCCCACTTGTGACTTTTAAGAGGCTTTCAGTTACCTTATTTTGTTTCAACATATTTTATTATAGGAAATGTTACAACTATGCTTTGCTAACTCCATTATCAAATCTACTTTTTATCTGTTTAATCTGTAACATAAAATTTGAGACTCTATGCAGAGATTCCAGAGACATTATAATTTCCAGATGCTATCTCTTATCAACATAGTCCAAAAACAATTTATTCTTCTCATTTTTAATCTATTTTTGGCACTGAGCAGACATATCTTGGTCAATAATGCTAATAGCTCACTTTGAAATTAGGTTTAATAAATGTACAAAAGTTGTCAAAAGAATGCTCTATTTCATGACAAAGCAGTCACAATATTTAGGGAAAATGAAAAAAACAAGAGAGAGAAATAAAGGAGGCATTCTGAACTGTACCTTTGTGTTCTTTTTTCTCCCTGAAAAGTTCCTCTGGGCCCAGCTACATTCTACCACACTCATGCTCCAAATAAAATATCTTCTAAAAATCTTTTTCAGAATCATAGCCAACTATGAAATTTAGTGATTATAAAATGAATAGCTCCAGAAACATTACAGGCTGACCTTATTTAAAAAGAACATAAATTTTCTATCAAGGTGCCAAACAGGATATTGCAAAGGGAAATGTGTCATCTCACAATTGAAGAAGACGGAACGAATTATTTGGCATGTTTGGGTAGCATATTGTGCCAATTAGCAGCAAAACAAAAAATAAGAAGCAACAACAAAGGATCTCAAACCAGAAAGGGAACAAAGAAACACCATGCCCAGAGACAGTGCCGTGCCTCCAAGACCCTGTTCCACTTGCCTGGAAGTATCTCTTCTAAAAAGTAAAACAAAACAATAAAAAGTGAAAATAATCACTATCGATGCTCTAGTAGAGAAAGTATTATAGCAGCCAATACTTATAAAAATCTTACAAGCTCTGACTCATTTAAACATCAAAAAACCATATAAGAATTAATCTTATCCCAATTTTATGATCTATAGCTACCCTTGTTCTATCTGCCAGTCTATCTCCATAATTGTTTATTGTATGAATGAATATACTTCACATTGCTGGCCTGCAGATTTCATTAGAAAAATTGAAAAAAAATCTGGATATTTCTTAGGACTACATATTAGAAACAGATCTTCTTGATAATTTTTCTGCTTCTGTAACCAAAGGGGCAGAGAACTTCAAAGAAATATGCAAGAAGTTGCAACCAGCTTTTGAAATCCAAATTATCCATTTGGGAAACTATACTACCCATAACAGATCCTTACCTTCTTTCTATCTTCTAGGCTTTTCCCTAAATTCTAGTGAACGAACTAATTTAAAAAGATGTATATACCTCTCTGAATACCTTGGACGGCAATGTGTTATTTTTTGGCCAACCATTCAAATGCTACATTTTAATAAGTTCCCACTTGTGGTCATGTCAGATGTCTTCTTGAAAGGATGAGGTCATGAGAAAGAAAATTAATTGGATCACAAAACTGCACACTTTTCTGGGTAAAAGGTAAAGGCTAAGAAAAGAATTCATTATGCTACAAGAAGGAAAGTAACCTTTGGATACAGCACTACTATTTTTAATGATTAAGGACAGAATTTACCATTAGAAATATATTCATAATTGTGGCTTTATTTTAATTAAGAATTTCATTCATGCCCCAGTGTGCACTATGAACTCATTAGGATATGTTAAGTTACAGTGTGGCATGGCCGGTGATGAAAAATGTAAGAGGAAATTAAAAAATAAATTGAGCTTAGTATATTAGAATACATAAGTGAGGCTCAATTGACAGTGAATTTGACATATACAGTGACTTTAGAAGAAGCAAACGAAGAGAAAATGAAATTTCTCTCCTAGGAATGATTGCTTTAAAATCTTGAATATTTTAATTACATGTATCAAAACAGAAACGTTTGACTAGAAGTTAATGGGAAGTGAGAATTAGGATTCAAATATAGCCCCAGAGTAACTCTCATTTAAAAAATTTACATTCCAGTTATTAAAGTTAAGCTAGAAGTTGTACTATTAAAATCACACTTGACTGCCAAATATTACAGGAGTCTATTCTCTGTTGATTCATTTTGTTGACGTTATGGGAAGTTGCATGAGTTCAAGGAGGATAGAATTTAAGCAAACAAAAGCAGCATGCAGCAGCTTAGCTTACAGCAAGGAACAATTTAGGACTCAAAACTGAGTCACTTATGGATGGTGAAGTCTAGCTTAAGATTCCGTGTGCTAAGAAATAATTGTTGAAAAAAGAGTTACTAATCTAATCATGCTTTCAATCTTACGTATGTAAACAGTGAACATTCATTTAGTGTTATTCTTTGTAAAAGATAAAATAATGGGCAACCCCTTTGGGTCCCCTCCCACTCTGGGAGGTTTTCTGTCCTCTTAATAAATTCTGCTTCCTCAAAAATAAAAATAAAATAACGGACTTTCTTTTGCATCTTGTATTTCTTGTCTATTCAGTCTTCTTCTTCTCCGCTTTTATTTTTAGTTTTTGCAAAGCTGATCAGGGAATTAGGTATCAGGACTAATACTACAACTGGTTGCAGGATTCTATCTAGCATGTATATTTCCAGGACTGATGCTTTTAAAGAAGCCAGGAATTAGTTCATAGTTTATATCAAGGAGGCGACTAAAAACAACCTAAATTGAGCATTAGGAGCAGGGGCAGGTGCACATAGCAGGTGTTCAGTAGGTGCTGTGCCAGACTTACAGAATGGACTGTCAACATTAGATCACTGAATAAGAAAGCAATTGAGTCCACCATCTCAAATAAAGTGACGTTGATCCCAACTATTTTTCTTTAAAAAAAAAAAAAACCTCTAGTGTTGCAAAAACAGTAATATTACAAATTTGAGAGATCAAATGTAAATTGGAGACTCTCATTGCTGTTCTGTGTTCTATGTATCATTTGGACTTTACAGGACACCTTGATGAATAAACATTATGGGTCAATAGAAAGCAGACAACTGAAAGCAAGCTTATCTACCTCATGCCCACCCAAATTTTCTACGTGATATCTATGGAGAAGTTCAGGAAAATAGCTCCAAAAAGAAAGGTGGGGGGAATGATAGCTTTTGATAAGAGATTGGAAAAAGAAATGTCATCTCAATACATTACAACGTCTGCCTGAAGCAAAGTTCTCTTGTACTCTGACTGGGTCAGGTTTCACAGACAAAGATCTACACTCCGGTAGGGTACTGTGACACAGTCCCAGGTGAGAAGAGGAGTGATTGTATTAATGAAATCCTTGCCTTTGTCTGAACAAAGACCACTGCCCTGGGAGAACCTCAGAGAGCCACAGGTAGCTTTTCAAAAGGAATGTAAAGCTAAAATACTCGACCTCTTGAGGTCCTTGGTACTCCCAGGACATTTTTCAGTGGAAATGAGATCATATCCTTGGCCTCCTCGGTCAATTTCCAGCTGCCTCCTGCCTATTTAAATCTCAGCAGCTTTAGAGAGATAGCATAGTCTTTGGTGAGTGAACCACAGACTCCGATCACTTGTAAGGTACTTACACTTGAAAGGCACCATAAATTCAGAACATTATCATCAAGGCACCCAGTTAAGAGTATGGGAAGCTATTGGAATTGTAAAGTAGAAAAAGTGCTGTTCTCCAAGGTGCTGCTAAAAAGAGACAGACTCTAAATCCAGGGTCATTGAAGGACCTCAGTGAAATGCTTTAATTAGCAATGACAAGCTCAAGCTATTTGTTCTCAGAGCCATGGGGATACAGCATTTCAGTAGCAAAGTCATAGACATTCTTACTCGGATTGAGAAACAACACCACGACTTGCTTTGTAAGACCGTATGTAGAAGCACAGTAACGTTCAGTGTGTTTAAGTGTTGGTCATATAACACAGCAGAGACTTTAACATTGCGTGAAAGAGCATTAGGAATTTAACTCACTTCTACCAGCCCTTTCCCTCAACTCAAAGAATGATGCAAACAAAATTGTTTCTGATGAAAATGCTACTGTTTTAGACAGCTACTTAAAATAAGCCTATTTATGTGCTGCGAGGCTATTTTATGGTATGGACAGTCACTTCACAAAATAACTGGTTCTCGGAAATGTGTGGTCTTTGCCCCAGCCAGGCTTTTGAACCCTCAAAGTCAAATGTATTATAGATGTCTTGGAAGAAAGTAAACTAGGTACTCGGAACACGTTGGAAATACGTTGACGGGTCACAGAGGTCTTCTTTGTGGTTAAGACTTGAAAGAGTACAGGTGTTCTGCAGAGCTGAACTCTGCTTGTCAAGCTAGGGAGATTGAATTTTTCTCTTAAAGTCTGTAGGAAATCAGGGCCCGTAAATACAAAGGGTACAAAAACCAGGACTGCAGCGGATGATGTTGATGGACAATGATTCAGAAGCTCTGAGATGTTTGGCCTTTCTTCCTTGGTCCTTCTATTTTCCAGCAAATGAAACACACTCTAAGATCACAAGCCAGAAAACAAAGTGTCAGGTAGGGGAGAGAGAGGCCTTCTGTCGATGTAAAGAACTATATAACTTGTAGCCTCAGAGCAGAACAGGGAAGGAGGTACTTTCTTTTGAGCTAACCATAATGATCCTAATGGCAAATGCTGAAAGAAGGGAAAACTCTGGAACTCCCATGCAGCAATCAGCTCCTGAGAAAATTAGTTTTTCAATGTGTATGTTCAACATTACATAGCAATGCCTGCCACATTTTGATGTGTTAAGAGTGGAAAAAATCATTTCAGCAGCTTGGCAATCCTGAAAAGCTTTGTCCTTATAGTTACACCAGGGTTCTAATCCTATCCTGATTCTGTCTTTTAAGTAGTTTTTGTTTTTTCCAACGCGGGTGAGTTAATTAACCTGGCCAAGCTAGTTCTTAATTAATCTGGCCAAGCTAGTTATAGAATGAGTAAAATCACATATATGAGACGTTGTGATGTGAGGCATGCATCAGGTGAAGTGCTGACTGCCGGACCTGGCACATGACATGTGATCAAAAGGCAGCCACCGAGCTGGCATTGCTGTTAATACCAACTTCACTAGGAACATACAACTTTCTTTCTGAAGTGTAAATCTTGGGAAAATTTCAGGCTAATTTGGGGGGGTGGGGCTGAGAAAATTATACCCCAAAGTGAAGATCTCAGCAGCAGCCTTAGAAATGAAAGTTCCCCTCTAAACTTCCCCTCCCTCCTGGGTCTGGCTTCTCCTTCTCCCCTGAGGCTAGCCACAGGAGTTGGAATCCTTCACCAAGGCAAGTCATAGAAACCAGAGCCCTGTTCCCCAAAGCCAACAGAAAACCTAAAAACAGGACTCCAACTTTCCCTTTACAGTGCGATATAAAGACAGGCTACACGTGAATAATCTGACCTCCCTTGCTTGACCTCCTTGTGGGTTATAAGACTCCCATTCCAGACAGGGTCCTGTCCCACACCCAGAAGGAAGGGCAACAGTGGAGAGAGGTCCAGAAGCACCAAGACAGAAAGGTTTGCTGGGTTTCCGCACTCAGTCTAGTAGCACTAGATCATACCCCCTTTTGCCCAGTGATGTTTCTGCACGGCTGTCTATACTTAGTTAACCTAAGTAGAAAAGTAGTTTCCCCTGTGTTTTGAGGTCTTTACTGTGAAGGCTCTCAGTCTTGTGTCTCATAAAACAAGGATCAAATACATTTGTGTGCCTTTTCTCCTGTTAATTTATTTTTCTTTGTCAGCTGATTTTTAGTGAACCCCCAAGGGGCTGAAGAGAAGGTTTCTCTTGGCCCCCATACTTTCAAACCATGTTTGACCTTTCACATTGGACAAACTGTAAAATTATCTGGTTTTCAAAATCAATTTATAGATGCAAATATTCTGTGCTCACAGTCAAGCTTCTAGAAAGATATCTGACCTTGTTTTCACATGTTTATAAAAACAGTCTCTGGGTTTGCTATTGTGACACCTAGCATCTATCAAGGATTTGGAAAGGAATACTGAAATTACAGTCCTGCCCTACAAGTCTAATGGCACCCTTGCTATGTAAAACTACAGTATTTTCTTTTCATTTTAATTCTTCACATAAAGGATTTAAAATTCTTCTCTGGGGGCAAAAGAATCCTAGAAGACCTACAGTTCTCAATTTAGTAACAGAATTTGCTTTTATAATTTTCAAATGAAAAAAATATTAAAAGATGAACCCTGTGATCACTTGTAAAATATGTTTTTCAGCTCTGATGAAGCCTTCAGTAAAGTCAATTTGAATTACCGCACTGAAAATGGACTGTCTCTACTTCATTTATGCTGCATCTGTGGAGGTGAGTACTTGAACTTGATCCTTTCTACAACAGTCATCTGTGTTTATGGGCAGTGATGGAACTGCTTCATGGTCTACAAGAGCATTCTGCTCATATGCAGTTGTTTCTCTTATTGGACCTTCTCCATCCTGACGTCTTCAGCTGCAACAGTAACTACCCAGACGCCCCAAGAGATTTCGCTTTGTTAAAAATTTATTTTACTTTAAAGATGTGGGGTACAACTCGGGACTAGGCATGCAAGTGATCGCTGGGCAGGCAAAGTTTGGACCTCCCTTTGGTCCCCACTTTGCCTGGTTTGAGATCAAGTTCCCTTATTTAGCTTTGAACTGAAGTTTCGTTATACTCCTACCCTAAAAACCAAGTCACTCAGTCTGCTTAGAAATCGAAGCTCACTTTTCAGTATTGGGCATGCCAGTCAGGGATTAGTTTGAAGCACAAACACTGAAAGCATGCCCCGAAATATCATCAAGCAGTTGCTTCACAATATGCAGCAAGAGTTTATGGAAAAGTGATAAATGCCAAAGATAAAATTGAGAAATGAAGATCAATCAAAGTGAAGACTGAGAGTTTACTCTGGTTTATGCTTAGTTTGTTTTTTGTATGTATCAATGTATCTTGAGAAGCTTAAATGCTGCCTGGCATCTAGCAGCCACTCAATACATTTATTGAACTAATGAATGGTAAATTTTTTTGTCAATCGAAGCTAAATTTACCGAACTCAACTTTTTAAACAGAACAGTGATGTATAAGTATCAACTCTAATCAGATCTCTTAACCGTTCTCCCAAACTAAACACATTCTGTTTAACAAATCATTCTCCCAGATTTAAACATGCCTTCCCAACCTCTGTCCTGTCTGCCATATTTCTCTGATCTAAACAAGCCCTACTGCCAATGATCTTTTGAGGAGTCCTCTACACCTAGAGTTTTTAACTCAAGCTTTATCACTCATAGTTTATCAAGAGAAATTCTCTCATGTTTTTATGTTTGGAAATTATTTGACGATGAGAGCACTAAATCAAAACATAAAGCAAATGAGTCAAAATGCACAGCATTAATGTAAGATTTTAGGCAAGTAATAGAAATGTTC
The DNA here is from genome assembly GCF_000164805.1 of Carlito syrichta. Classification (NCBI taxonomy): domain Eukaryota; kingdom Metazoa; phylum Chordata; class Mammalia; order Primates; family Tarsiidae; genus Carlito; species Carlito syrichta. Next base: position 45,448 of record NW_007248058.1, read on the forward strand.
ACTATTAAATAAGGCTGTCAGTTCATAGAAAACTTTACAAATGGCCTGCAGTACAGCAGCTTGACTTTTTCGTACAGCAGTATGGCATTTATCACTAAGTCAAAGGGAGATCAAGTCGCTTCTACACCCACACAGCAGTTTAGCTTCTTTTCATTTTTCTTCCTAAGGGAACAAGTCGCATATTCGATCCCTTATGCTAAAAGGACTCCGCCCATCACGACTGACAAGAAATGGATTTACAGCCTTGCACTTGGCAGTTTACAAGGTACACCGTTTTCATTGCCATAAGTACTGTGTTAGAAATAAGATTGGTGGTGTGTGTGTGTGTGTGTGTGTGTGTGTGTGTGTGTGTGTGTGTGTGTGTGTGTTTTGGCAAATTGGTAATCATGGAAAACTTTCAGAGTGACCAGAGGCGCTACACGACTGGATGTTCTTCTTTCTTTTCCTTGGGCAGTTATCTTCTGTATCCCAAACATACATTCTTTTTGATACTTTCTGCATTTACATCTTCTAGTTCTCACAAGAGCCCTGTGGGAGAATTTAATGACTCTCCTCGAGGTCACACGGTTAGCCAGTGGTTAGCTAGGATTGAAGGCCAGACAGTCTGGTCCCTTCCCAGACCTCCTCCTTAGGACACCTAGCCTCTGTGCACAGAGAGAAGTCATTTTTGAAGACAAAAGAAGCACTCTGGAGCTGAATTTCCTTTCCGAAAGGTTTTCTTGGAAATATTTTTGCTTCCATTGTTTGTTTCCTGATGTCAGGCCCTGGTTTCAATATACTCTCAATACCTGATAGAAGAATAAATATAGTGGATTGGACAACCTGGGATACTCAGGGCTGGGCCTGGTCCCTGAGATTGTCATAAATATAAATTCATATGACCTAAGCTATATAATATGCATTGCTCATTTTCTAATTATAATAGTAACCATTTCCACTTACTCTGTACTTATTGTGAGCCAAAGGCTATGCAAAATTTAATGTACATTTACTATTGAAGTAACTTTACATAGTAGGGTTTATTTTGCAGAAAAGGCAATTGAAGAAGAAAGTTCGGCATCTTACTCATTTTGTGGTAGTGTTTTGAACCAAGTACAGTTGGCTTACGGGTCCCAGAAGCTCACTGTCTCACCATGTATTTTGTTCTTTCTCGCGAAGGAAACGGAAAGTCTGTGGAAATGCAAGCCTACGCAGATTTAACTTCCGCGTTGTGTGTGCAGGTGTGGAGTGGGGGCAGCTCTCTGCCTGGGTCTGTGTCGGGATCCCTCTGCCGACCTCCCTCCCCAGCCTCCAGACCATGGTCACTGTGGGAGGCGAGGGCCATCTCTTCTCACAATTCAGATTCACGCATCCCTGAGATTCATGGTGCAAATACCCTGAAGCTGCATCTCTCTTCCTGCCCTTCAATGCCTCATCAGTCTTCTGGCTCCTTCTGGGAGAGAGTCTCCATTCAGTGTTAAAGCAACTCCCACAGCTGCTAAGGGTCCCGCTGTCCTCAAGTGGAGGCTGAGTTCAGGGGGCGGGAAGCAGCATCAGATGTTGGCCTTTCTGCCGAGAGGCAGAAGGTGCGAGCAGGAGAGCCCAAGATGTAGGAAACGGTGACGAGTAACCACACAGGGTGTGCAGTGCGACCATGAACTTGGACCGCCTGGGAGCTTCTTGCCGGATTCGCTCACTGTGCTAAGATTTAGCAAGACGCTGGCACATAACGGGTTCTGAGTGATTTAGTGCTACAATCTTGAGGAGATATATTTCTTCCGCCTCTGTTCATCAAAACTAAATTTCCATTTTTAGAATTCTCTTTGCTCAATTTTTTTATGTTTTCTTATATTTTACAGAAGGGTACAGATGATAACTTCTTCATAACGAGTTTGAATGAATGTAGATTTTTAGGAAACAAAGCAGGCAAAAGTTCTTAAAATGCCCTAGGAGAATGCATGATTACTCTGAATATTCCGTAACAAAAGGAAAGAACAAATTAAAGTTGCCACTGCACTTTACACACAAAAACAGTAGGACGCAGCCGTGCGTACTGCCAGGCATGGAGGCCAGTTCTAGTTATGCCGTGACTGAACTCCTGTGAGTATCTCACTCATGTTGGACTCCAGTTCCTTTCCCTGGAGTAGTCTTAAAATATTTTTATTTTAACGTTATTTCAAATCTTTAAAAATTGCAGGAATAGTACAAGTGAAACTCCCGCTTTCACCTTATTCAGATCTACTAATGGTTCACGTTTTGTCTCACTTTCATTCTTTTTTTGTCTGAGCCATTTGAAGGTAAATTGGACACAGCATGCCCTGTTGCCACCTCGATCTTTATTTTCTAGAACAAAGACATTTGCTTTCGTAGCTTGAATGTAATTATAAAATCAGAACATTTATCATCAATACAATACTGTATAGTCCGGCTCAAACTTGATCAATTGTCCCAATCATGTTATTTGTAGCTTTTCAAAAATTTTTCTGCTCTAGAATTCAATCCAGGATCCTGCATTTTCAATTTTCTTATTTCTGTAATCTTATTTAATCTGATTATTTTGTCAGCCTAACGTTGATTTTTTTTTTTTCTTTACCTTTTAAATTTTTAATTTTAAAGATGTGGGGGTACAACTCATATTTGGGGATACAAATATTCATTATGCAGGTACCCTTGTTGATGAGGTGTGTCCCCTTCCCCCTGGCAGTTTCCCTCAACTGCCAATCCTAGCCCCCTCCCCTGACAGTTTCCCACTACTGCCAATCCCTTTTCTATAGCATTATGATAATTGTTCAAGGTCCACTTATGAGTGAGAACATATGGTACGCTGTTTCTGTGATAGATCACTCAGTATGATAGACTCTAAATCCATCTTGATGCATATGGAGCATATGATTATACATTTAAAAAATATTGCAGTTGAACTTTATTGTGACCATGACACTCACAAATTAAATAATGTAACTCTCACTATTTTTTGCTGGCCACATCAGTAACTTTTAATTATACCCCATGGCGGGGTATTTTTTTAACCAATGGCACCATCTCTGCTTTTGTTAGTCATAATGGAGCAGAGGTTTACTTTTTTAATGGCATATGGATAATTAATCCTCATAGTTCTAGTTTTGTTATAGTGTGTTGGCTTTTTTCACAAGGTTTAATTTTCTTTTCTTGAGTTATAATATATGCACAATCAAATTCACAGTTTTAAGTGAGCAATTCATGACTTCATGTATGTAGGCAAATAATCACCATTACAAGCATGTTATAGGGCATTTCTACCACACCTAGAAGTTACCTGAAGCACTTTGCAGTCAGTTCCCTTTTCCATGCCATCTGTTCTCTGAAAACTATTTGTGTGTTTTTTTATCTCTTTAGTTTTTTTTTAGAATTGCATATAAATTCATTTAATCATGTTTCCTTTACATTTAGTTTCTTGTATTTATCATATTGCCATTGAAATTCACCCATATTGTTGTAAATTCAGTAACTAATTGTTTTTATTGTGAAATTGTATTTCTTTTTTCTTTTTTTTTTTTTTTGAGTTGGAGTCTCACTCTGTTGCCCAGACTGGAGTGCAGTGGCCGCTCCTGGCCACCGCAGCCTCAACCTGCTGGACTCCGGCGATCCTTCCGCCTCAGCCTTCCGAGTAGTCGGAATTACAGGCATGCGCTACCACGCCCGGCTGATTTTTTGATTAATTGTAGAGATGAGGTCTCGCTGCCCAGGCAGGTCTCAAACGCGCGGGCTCAGGCAATCCACTCACCTCAGCCTCCCAAAGGCGCGGGATTACAAGCTGAGCCACCGAGCCCGGCTAAAATTTTTATTTTTTAAATATTTCATTATTTATATTTTTATTGTTTTTAGAGATAGGGTCTTGTTCTCTCACCCAAACTGGAGTGCAGTAGCACAATCATAGCTCACCGCAGCCCCCAACTCCTGGGCTCAAGGGATCTTCCCAACCAGGCATGGTGGCTCACGCCTGTAAACCCAGCACTTTAGGAGGCAGAGGCGAGAGGATTGTCTGAGCTCAGGGGTTCCAGACCAGCCTGGGCAACTTGGCAAGACCTCGTCTCTACAATAAATTAAAAAAAATTAGTCGGGTGTGGTGGCACAAGCCTGTAGTTCTGGCTACTTGGAAGGCTGAGGTGGAAGGATGGCATGAGCCCAGCAGGCCGAGGCTGCAGTGGCTATGAGCATGCCACTGCACTCCAGCCTGGGTGACAGAGTGAGACTCCAACTCAAAAAAAAAAACTGGGCTCGGTGGCTCAGCCTGTAATCCCGCGCCTTTGGGAGGCTGAGGTGAGTGGACTGCCTGAGCCGGTGGGTTCGAGACCCGCCTGGGCAGCAAGACCTCATCTCTACAATAAATCAAAAAATCAGTTGGCCGTGGTAGCGCATGCCTGTAATTCCGGCTACTCGGAAGGCTGAGGCGGAAGGATCGCCGGAGCCCGGCAGGTCGAGGCTGCGATGGCCGGGAGTGGCCACTGCACTCCAGTCTGGGTGACAGACTCCAACTCAAAAAAAAAAAAAAAAAAGAACTTTGGGCCATTGCCTTGCCAGACTCTGGTGTGGCAATGTGCTCTTTGAGTTGTGGTCATTGTCATCGCCATGTTTCCTGGCTTTGGTTCCCTCCCCTACCTTAGGGAAATGAATCTCCTCTTTCTCTCTCTCTCTCTCTGTCTCATTTACTTTCTAAATAAACTATATTTTCTAACCTAAAAAAAAAAGAATTTTGTACCTTTTTATGTCTAACTGTTATTCTACTGTATGCATATAC
>NW_007248058.1:50223-95878 GCF_000164805.1 Carlito syrichta
CACCTCAGCCTCCCAAAGGCGCGGGATTACAGGCTGAGCCACCGAGCCCGGCTGAAATTGTATTTCTTAATATGGATATACCACAATCTATTTAACCATTCATCTGCTGATAGACATACGGATTGTTTCCAGATTTTGACTATTATAAACAAAGTTGTTGTGAATATTCACATATGAATCTTTGTGCTTGCATTTCTTCTGGGAAATAAATAAAAGTAGAATTGCAGGTCACATGATGAGTACATATTTAATTCATAAGTGACTGCCAAACTGTTTACCAAACCAGCAATTTCTATGTTCCTATTCAGCAATGCATGAGAGTTCCAGTTGTTTCATACGCTTGCCAGCACTTGGTTAGGTCAGTCTTTTTTATTTTAGCCATTTTATTCAATGTACTTTAGTATTTCATTATGCTTTTAATTTGTATTCTCTGATAACTGATGAGGTTGAATAGGTCTTCATGTGTTTATTAGGTGCTTTTTGGTGTAATATCTGTTCACGTCTTTTTCTATTATTAATTTTGATTTATTACTCTCTTGAATTGTGAGAGATCTTGGTCTATTCTAGATACATTTCCTTTGTTGAATATACATTTTGCACAAATTTCTCCCAGTCTACAGCTTGCCTTTTCATTTTCTTAACAGTGCCATTTAAAGAGCAAAAGTTTTTTTGGGCTATTTTTAAACTGGTGGCTCTAGTGGTTACAATACAGAGTCTCAAAATATCACAGCCAACTGCCTCGATAGTGATCGCTACACTTAACATGTAAGAGCCTTCCAATAGGATAGCTCCATGTTATCTTCATTCCTTATGCTACTGCTGCCATATACATTACATCTATACATGATGCCAACCCCAATATATTGTTAGAAAACAATAGAAGAGACAAATATATTTGCTTTCCAGGAGTTTGCTCATAATATTCATATGCATGTTTTCCTCTGTAGCGTGCTTTTTTGGAGTTCATCAAGCGTCTTAAATTTGTAAGTTTATGTTTTCATCAAATTCAGAAATTTTGACCACTATTTTCTCAAATACCTACGTTAGACTGTTTGACAATCTTCCACACACCACGGAGCCTGTTTCCTTTCTTCTTTTTCTCTGTTCTCCAAACTAGATTATTTCTATTGATGTGGATTCAAGTTTACACACCACTTCCCTGTCATCTCCCATCTGATGCCAACCCATCAGGGAATTATCCATTTCAGGCAGGATTTTCAGTTATTAAGATAAGTAAGAATTTCAATTTCTCTGCTATGGTAGCACATCTTTTCTTTCATTTTTTTCATAATTGCCTTTAAATTTTGCACCTATTATAGTGACAAATTTAAAGGTCTCATCTGCTGTTTTTAACATCTGGATGAGCTCACTACTTGTTTCTATCGAGTGCATTTTATTTGGACTACAAGTCACCGTTTCCTGTTCACAGATCTACTAATCTTTTATGGCATACTATAGATTCCGTCGCATGTGTTCCGTCGCATCGTCACCTTCTTTTAAGGGATGCTAACTTGCTTGTGTTTGCTTTGGTTTCACTTTTGGCAGGCAGTTACATTTAGGGGCACACCGGATCCAGTCAGTCTTGATCTGCTTCTTGTTAGGGTGAATCTGTTTCAGTCTGAACGTAGCCTCTGGTCATACCTCTGATTCTTGGCTGTGGCCCTCATTCCTAGACATGGTCCTGCTCCTCACCATGGCTTTCGGGCCTCTCACCTGGCTTGAACCCCTCAGTCAAGGCTCCCCTCCCAGGCTGGCTCTGACTCCAGGATACCCCCAGCTGCGTGACCCCCGGCAGCACCATCATGCTCCTCTGAGACATACATGGGTGCTCTCTTGCAGACCTCGCAGGCTTCCTCTGTGCCCGGAGCCCAACTCAGGGGACGCATCTCCAAGCAGACTTCTGAGTGCTCTCTCTGGGCAGCTGCTGCTGCTGCTTCTCAATGACCTGACCCGCAAATTACAGCCACTGCATCCAACCAGAACGCTGATCTCCATGCTCGTGAGGCCTCCATCTCATTTATGCTCTGTGGCAGAAGAGCATTTCAGGCAGAAAGCCAGGGCAGTTGAGGGCGATGGTGGGGTCCATTTTACACCTCTTCCTTCTCCCAGGGGACACAGCTCTTTATGCTCTCCAGTGTCTAAGATTAGTTGTGTCTTTTATTGGTCCCACTTTTTAGATTTTACTTGTCAGTTGCTCTGTCATGGCCCCATCTACCTTTACAACTTTCAGTATGATGTGAATAAGACACAAATGTCTGATGTCAGTGCTCTGCTTAAAACTCTCTAGCCAACCGTTATCTACATAATAAAATTCAAACTCCTAAACAATAGACTCAAATTCTCTAATTCACGGTTCTGCTGGAATCACTTTCCAGATTCTTTTCTGCAACTTCTGCCCTCCCAATGTCAATGGTTCTCAACGTAAGGTGCATGAACATCACAGGGGAACTGCTGAGTGTCTTTAATGGAGATCTCCCTTTTCACCTCATCTCAATCTAACTTGGTCCAGCTAGGGTGGGCTGGGGGTCTACATTTTTAACAAACAATCTAGGCAGTTTGGATGTGAGTAGACTAAGTCTATCTATGGATGATTACTGTTCAAGTCTGGCAGCTCAAATTGTGGTCAGAAGATCAGAAGCATTCGCCTCAATGCAAAGATCCTAGAAAAGTAGACTCTCATTCCCTGTCCCAGCCCCTTCTACCCAGTGAGTTAGCCAGGGTTTCCAGAGAATCTGAACCAATGGGATCCTTCTATCTATCTATCTGCCTTTCTATCTATCTATGTATCTGTCTATCTATCTATGTATCTATCTATCATCTATCCTTCAATCTATCTATCGATTCTTCTATCATCTATCTGTCTGTCATCTATCTACCATCTGTCTGTCTACCTGCCTGTCATGTATCTAGCATCTATCTGTCTATCTATCTATCTATCTGTCTATCTATCTATCTATCATTGTTTCTGTGATAGATCACTAAGTATGATAGACTCTAAATCCATCCAAGTTGCTGCGAAGACATATATTTGTCCTTTCTTATGGCTGCATAATATTCCATCGTGTATATGTTCCACTTTTTTAATCCAGTCCAGTTTCGATGGGCAGCATAGTTGCTTCCATGTTTTTGCTATTGTGAATAGTGCTGCAATAAACATGTGTGTGCAGCTATCTTTTGTGTAGAATGATTTCAGTCCCTCTGAGTATATTACCAGTAGGGGCGTTGCTGGGTCATATGGAAGGTTCATTCCTAGTTCTTTTAGGAATTGCCACACTATTTTCCATAGAAGTTGAACTAGTTTGCATTCCCACTAGCAGAGTGGCAGCGTTGCTTTTCCTCCACATCCTCATCAGCATCTGTTGTTGTTTATTTCATTGATGATGGCCATTCTTACTGGGGTCATTCTCAATGTGGTTTTGATTTGCATTTCTCTGATGATTAGTGAGGTTGAGCACTTTTTCATGTGTCTATTGGCTACCCATATATCTCCTTTTGAGAGGCGTCTATTCGTGTCTTTTGCACACTTTTTAATGGGGCTGTTTGTTTTTTTCCCTTTCAGCATGTTTGAGTTCCTTGTAGATCCTGGATGTTAGGCCTTTTTCAGATATACAGTTGGCAAATATTTATTTCCCATTCTGTGGGATGTCTCCTCGTTCTCTTAATGGTTTCTTTTGGTTTGCAGAAGTTTTTAGTTTAATGAAGTCCCACTTGCCTATCTTATCTCTTATGGCATGGACATCTGGGGTTTTGATCAGGAGTTGGTTGCTTACTCTAATTTCTGTAAGGGTGTCTCCTGCATTTTCTAAGATTCTTATAGTTGGAGGCTTTACATTTAGGTCTTTGATCCATTTCGAGTTGATTTTTGTGTATGGTGATAGGTAGGGGTCTTGTTTTAATCTTCTGCATGTGATCAGCCAGTTTTCCCAGCACCATTTACTGAACAGGTTCTCCTCTCCCCAGTGGTTGTTGATGGAGGCTTTGTCAAAGGTAAGTTAGTTGAGAAATTGAAGTTTTGCTTCTGGAGCTTCTATTCTGTTCATTGGTCTATATGCCTATTCTTGTGCCAGTACCAGGCTATTTCGATTATTTTAGTGTTATAATGAAGTTTAAAGTATGGAAGTGTGATACCTCCCACTTTGTTTCTTTTGCTAAGGATTATTTTGGCTGTTCGTGGTCATGTATGTTTCCATAATAATTTCTGTATTGTCTCTGAGAAGATCCATGTTGGTAATTTAATGGACATCTCATTGAATCTGTAAATTGCTTTTGGTAAGAGGGACAGCACAACAATGTTGATTCTTCCTATCCATGAGCATGGAATATTTTTCCATTTGTTTGTATCTTCTTGGATTTCTTTAAGCAATGTTTTGTAGTTTTCATTGTAAAGGTCTTTCACTTCACTGGTTAGGAAGATGCTGTGGTATTTCTTTGTGTGTGTGTGTGGCTATTGTGAATGGGATTGTGCTTTTTATTTGGTTCTCTGCCAGTTTGTTGTTGGTGTATAAGAATCTGCGTGTGTTTTGCACCGTTATTTTGTACCCCAAGACTTTGCCAAAGTCTTTTATCAATGAAAGGAGGTTTATGACAGATTCTCTTTAAGTTTCGAGGTATAGGATCAAAGACTTGAAAACCAGCAGAGCCTTTGATGTAAATCCCAGCTTGAGTACAAAGGCCAGAGAACCAGGATCAGTGATGTCTGAGGACATTAGATGGGTGTCCTAGCTCAAATTGAAACAGATTCACCCCTCCTCTGGCTTTTTTTTTCTTCAAGCCCTCTACAGGTTGGATGGTGCCCATTCACACTGGTGAGGAGGATCTTCTTTACTCAATTACTAAAGAAACACCCTCGCAGACACGCCCAGGAGGAATGTTTTACCAGCTATTGGAGCATTCCTTAGCCCAGTTAGGCTGACACATAAAATTAACCATTACTACATTTTAAAGTACATTCAAAAAATCCTAGCTGATATACTTGCAGGCCATGGTTTGAAAAGCACTGTTTTAGATTATTCTGTTCTTTAAGCCAAGCACTTTCGTACATTTATGTTTTCGTTCCTGTGATTTCTTCTGTTTAAATATCTTTATTTATTTTCTTGATACAAAATTAGTAATTATTGAAAACCAAGATAAACTGAGACTTCTTGAGCTCCCAGGCAGATTTTATTAAACTTTTTGGGGGGTTTCAGTTGCAAGTTTGTGTTATCTTTTACTCTAGCACTTATAATTATTTATTTCCCTGTTTCATATGTTGGTCTGTGAACACTGGACACTGGGACTAAGACTTTTTCTCTGATTCCTCAATCTGTAGAATCTTTAAACGATCTTTAATACATACTTTCCTGGAAATCAATGAGTATCCGAACATGGGCACAAATGATACTCGATGCTCATGGATAAGCTGTAGCTTCGGAAGACTGCCAGTTTAGAAGCGAGGTTACTTCTGTTCATATCTCAGTTTTGAAACTTGCTAGCTGTGTGTCTTTAGGCAAACTGAACTTTCCTTCTGCTCCTCAGTGTTCTTATCTCTGAAATGGAGCCAACAGAATCATCTGTTTTGTTGGCTGATTTAGAGTTTTAAAGAAACAAAATGCATGCAGTTCTTAGCAAGCTAGCACATAGTGAGTACTTCATAAAAAATAACCATGATTAATGTTGAACTTTAATTTCAACCAACATTTATTGGTGACCAATATGTTAGCCATTTTGCACAGAAAAAAAAGGACCTGGATTTTTGGTTGATTGCATTCTAAAGAGAGGCGAAATAGTAATTCTCATGACACTGAAGAAGTGAAGTCGACACTTCGCTGAATGAACTCCAAGCACTTTCATCATGTTCACTATAAAATTGACCCCCCAGAATGCACACATTTGTTTATAAATTATACATGAACAAAAATTATCAGTTAGTAGCTTAGAGAAAAATACATTTTTTGAAGGACAGTCAGTGTTAAAGTTTGTGGCTGTGAGTTCGTATTTCAAATATCCTTTTTGAGGCTATCAAATTATTTTGAAAAGTTCATTACAAATATGATTGGATTGGAAATTTGGCTGACCAAAAGCTCTGATCAGTAGGGAAAAAAGTACCAGCTTTTTCTTTGCTTCTCCTTAAACTGGTTATATATATATATATAATGTATGTTGTCTCCACAGGAATCCCTCAAAGATACCTGACAATTTTGTAAGGGTAGATTCAGTTAAAATTAGATATTAACATTTATAAATCCATTTAATATGGTGCACATAAGCTATAGCACATCTCCATGCACTAAAAGCTAAAAAAGTAAAAATAAAAAAAGTGGAAAGTAGCTCTTAACCCTTCTCCACTTAGAATTCCAAGACCTTATCTATTATAATTTGGCTACTGTATGTGACACATGACTAACTGATTCATGAACTAAGACCACCAGGGTATATTTATATGCTAAATATTAGTAAAACTTTAAAAAATATATTTATGTATACATAAATATAAATAAAGTTTCTAATATTTTTTCTTGCACCTTAATTAATTTTCTTGAAAGATTCCTGTCATATTTACATCCCACTCTGGGCCACATTTCTTTTGATGGTATCTAAATTGTTTTCCTAAAATGAAACAATACTTTTGGGGAAAAACTTCTGATGTAGTTTGGAAGCTTCTAAATGAAAATACTTATTAACAAAAACCTATTAGACCATCTAATTTAGGCTCACACATGCCTCTCATTCAATATATAGACAAGCACTTAATGAACTTTCTTTAGTGAATAAGAAGTAGCATTTTGGTTCATTAGTTATTTTTTTTTCCAGCATTTATATAATAGAGGTGAATATGCATGGCAATGGTCATTTTTTCCATCCTATAAATTTCTGGTAAGATCTCACGAAAGTCTCGCCAAAAAAGAAGTAACTTTATAAATGTATTACTCAGGGGGAGGGTATGGAAGGGGAAGGAATCTTAATCAAAGGTGTATTTTTTTTCCTGCGTCACTAGACCTGGGATTTTTATTATATAGACATACCTATCAGAAAACTCTGTGTTTTCTGTGGGTGGTGATTTTGCCTAGATCACACTGTATCTGTTTTTCTGATTTTTTCTTCCCCTTCAGCACGTGCATTTGATTGTGAAGTTGAGATTTTTTTTAAAAACTCTCCTAAAATCCAGAACCCAAGGCCAATGTCTCATGGTTTTTAAATGCTGTCTGTGTAGACCACTGACATTTGGATGGAACGATTCTTTGTCGTGCGAGCCGTCCTTGCATCGTAAACATCCTTGTGCGCTGCGCTCCGGATGAGTGCAGCCACTTCCCTCCTCCCCAAGGGTGACAACCAAAACTGTCTCCAGACATGGCTCCTTGAAGGCAAAATCACCCTGGATGAGAGCCACTGACTTGGAGAACACATGAAAAGATTCATTAACTTAAATTGACTTTTTACATTCAAGTTACCTTCCTGAACTTAAATTGATTTTTAAGATCCAAGTTACTTTCCTATTTGAACAAATAAAGTTTCCTGATTAAAGATTAAATTTTTCCCAAGTAGGAATTTGTCAAGATAGTATTAAGAAATACTTTTTTAAAACTGCAGCAAAAAAAAAAAAAAAATTAAAACAAACAAACAAAAAAAAGGATTCCACTTCTTGCATACTTAACTAAAGTCTCCAGTTAATGGTGACTGTTAATACTAGGTCCTCAGTTTAAGAAGCTGGAGAATATTCATACTCACAAATTAGAGCAATCATTAAGATAGATTTTTTACACTCACATTTCTTCTTAGTAAGCAAATATTTCATGATTTTTTTTGTAAATGAACACGTTCTCAATGAAAAGTTAATCGGATGCTAACTGTGCTAACTGAAGATGTCAATTTGTAATTTATCCTTCAAGTCTCACATTGAATAGCACTCTTTCCTGGAGAGTCTTCCCTGACCTCCCCACCTTCCCTTCCCTGCCCCCACCCCAGTCTGGGTCAGGTTCTCTCCAACGTTTTCTCTGAGCTCCCAGTACCTAACTTATTATGCTGCATATGATGCTATTTTTATTTTTATCTCTATATCTTTATCTATGGTAGGGTTCACAGTCTTATATATTTGCAGGAATAAGGCGGGTAACATAAATAAAGTGTTAGATCATATAGCAGTCAATGGTAAATGGCAACTGACACTCAGACTCAACATTTTTGCCATACAAGAGGGAGTGGTGAAGACTGTCGCAAGTTTGAGTACTTAATGTCCCATGTAAAGGGAACAGTCACTATTCAGCTCTTGCTAGTCATTTTCACGTAAGAATGTTGGCCCGGTGTTGTCCAAACTTCAGAGAATCATATGTTACTGGGAAGTGTCTCACTATTTAAATGTTGGCCATGAATTCACATTTTTAGCTATAAATACTCGGCATGCGAGGCCATATTCACCCATTTCTCTTGCTCCTGTTTATAATCTCTGATGGTAAGAATGAACATCCTCAAGGGACAGATCATTTCCAAGCTGCTCATCATCTTACTTTGAGTGCTCAGAACAGTTCCTGATACATATACATGAATACATAGACATTGCATACATGAAAGAATGGAGTTATAATTCTGTGGTCACTAGGAAGGAAAAACCTTTCGATAGAGGTAGAATCAGGTTGACAGTGAACAAAAAGGTCCTGTTTTGGCTATGAGAAGTGAAAATTGGGAAATTGTCAGATATCTCCTTAAAGCAATTTTAGTGGTTTGTAGGGAAGAAGCTACAAAAAAGGGTTGAAAGTAGAGTTAGGCAAATGAAGACAATGAACACGAACTGCTCTTCTGAAAAGCTAAGGTTGAGCACTATTTGAAGAGCAACAGGCTCACAGAAAGGTTACCACCATGACATTGTTCAGTCTTTCTGAGCTCTTCTCCCTTTGGATAAACCTAAAATTCACAGTATGTTTAAATGCTTTTTTAAAATTTTTGAAATAAACAACATGTTAGAAGTAAAAGCACCTTAAAGAAACTATAATATTCCATAGATGCTTTTTCACAGAGCATGCGTTCACATTCCTTCCCAGACTTCTAGATCAGCTATCCCTAATCTTTTTGGCCTCAGGGACCAGTTTCACGGATGACAGTGTTTTCCACGGACCAGCAGAAAGAGAGTGGGTTTCAGGAGGATTCAAGCGTATTCCATGTCTTGTGCACTTTATTTCTATTAAGATTCCATTTTAATATATACTAAAATAGTCATACAACTCACCATAATGCAGGACACGAGGGAGCCCCGAGCTTCTTTTCCTGCAGCTAGACGGTCCCATCTGGGGATGCTAGGAGACGGTGACACTTGAAGTGTGTTGCTTACATCCAGTGTACTCTGTAATCTCATTTTGGTAGCTGTCACTGCAGAAAGCCCCGCTTCACAAAGACGGGATGTTGGACATGGAAGCAGACAGAAGGCGGAGCTCAGGTGATAATGTGAACGGTGGGGAGTGACTGTGAATACAGAAGAAGCTTCAATGGCTCACCCGCATCTCATCTCTGCTATGCAGTCTAGTTCCTGACAGGCCATGGGACCAGTCTGCATCCCAGAGGTTGGAGACCTCTGTTCCAGAGATTCTTTTTCTTTTACAAGTTGGGGTCTTCACTCTCTCGCCCAGGGCTCACTGCAGCCCTGACCTACTGGGTTCTGGTGATAATTCCACCTCAGCCTCCTGAGTAGCTGGGACTACAGGCGTGGGCCACCATGCCCGGCTTGTTTGTTGCTGTTGTTGTAGAGACCAGGTCTTGTTAGGTTCCTAGGCTTATTTCGAACTCCTGGGCTCAAACAACCCTCCTGCCTCGGCTTCCCAAGGTGCTGGGATCACAGATGTGAGCCACCACACCCCGTCTAGAGATTCTTACTAGCCTCTTCCTGTTACATCACCACTATATTATTAAGTGAGAAGATTTAAGCATAGTCAAAGGTCCAGAGGGAAGCAGACAACAGGGAGAAAGAGATGACAGAAAACTGGAAACTAGCAGGCGGGGCGGCCGACTCGAGGAAAACGCAGGGCAGATGCAACTTGGAGGGTGTGACCCTGGGAAGAGTACAAGAACTCTGTCTAAGAGTGTCACCTCTCTTTTTTCCTTTTTGTTTCCAAAATTTCAAACAAAGTCAACTGTTTCCACCACCCTGGAGCCCTCTCAAATTGATATACGTAGTGGAAATAAATTTAGAAATTGCTTCAACAAGAGGTACACAGGCGTGAACATTTGTAAGCAGTTATTCTTCTGCTGATGGACGGACCCTTTCACTGGGGAGATCCGCAACACACGAGGCAGCTCTCGTCCGTGAAATGTTGATGCCTGAACCAAATGCATTTCACACGGAAGCCCCTGCGTGGCTCCTTGTCCTAAAAGAAACCTTACTCCTCTTCAGAAACCAAAACATTGCTTTTTTTGTTTTCAACTTTTTTCCTTACAAAGACAAACTGTAACAATGGGTATGCTGGGTAAATTGGGTCGATGAAGAAAAAATATACTTAGAAAAACACATTATGCCTGAGCCTGCGGGTTCGAGACCCGCCTGGGCAGCGAGACCTCATCTCTACAAGAAATCAAAAAAATCAGCCGGGCGTGGTAGCGCATGCCTGTAATTCCAGCTACTTGGAAGGCTGAGGCGGAAGGATCGCCGGAGCCCAGCAGGTCGAGGCTGCGGTGGCCGGGAGCGGCCACTGCACTCCAGTCTGGGCGACGGAGTGAGACTCCAACTCAAAAAAAAAAAAGTGCCTTTCTATTGAAAAAAAAAATGCCATTAGATACTTGTTATATATTTAAAGCGTAAGTAGCAAATGAGATCAACGTCATCATAGGCAAAATCAGCCTTACGCTTTCATATTGTAGGAAAGTTCTTTTTTTTTTTTTTAAGGAAGCAGGATTTATTGAGAGGACAGTAAAGCTCCCACAGAGGGAGGGGACTTGAAGGGGTTGCCCTTGTTGCTGACTTTTAAAGTTATTCCCTTAGAACCAAATATCCTTGCTTTTGAGTAGGGAAGAAATATGAGGGACTTTGGCAGTTAAATACAACAGAAGTCCATCTTCTCAAGTTTTTTCCTTGAGATTGGAGCCGAGGAAAGATGGGCAAAACCACTATGGAAAGTGAAGAGCATATTTTAGAGGCCAACAGACCTGGGCTGTGGCTATCTCCAACACGTACAGACTACCTAAGGTTCTGTGAGGACTTTATTTTATTTCTTTTAATTTTTTTTCAAACTTCTTAGAGAAGCTTTATTGCATTCCAAAGAGGTATTTGAAGGAAAATAAAATCTTCTTAATGTCTGTGTCTGATTTTCTTTTTTTATATTGCAAAGATGTGGGGTACCATTCAGTTTAGGTATACAAATGGTGATTGCGCAGGTAAAGTTTGAGCCTCACTTTGGTCCCCACCTCGCCTGGTTTGAGATCAGGTCCCTTGTTGATGAAGTGTGCCCTCCCCTTCCCCTGGCGGTGTCCCACGACTGCCAATCCCTTTCTTACAGTATTAAGATAATTGTTCAGGGTCTGCTTATGAGTTGAGAACATGTAGTACTCAGTTCTTTGTTTCTGTGACAGATCACTCAGTATTACTTGAGCCTGAGTGTCATTGACTCTAAAATAAAGTTTATTTTCCTTTTCTCATAGGTAAGTCATTAAGCTTATCTGCATGAGAAGATATAAATAAAACATTTTGCATGGGACTTGGCCCATAGTAAGCAACTCATAATTAGCAATGACTGTGTTGTTATTATTCTCATTAGCATAACTTGGTAAGACAAAAGTACTATCTTGACAGTATCCAGTAAAAAAGTCTTTGGTTCCACCAGAGGTCAAACTTGAGAGACCCAACCAAGACACAAGAGGGTACTTTATGACGTATAACTTTTGACTTCACCATTTCCCTGTTCAGAAGGAATCTTAACATATGTTCTCTTAGATTCCACTGATGTTGACTAAATAAGAAGATATAGAGACACCTGAGGAAAGGATAAATATATGTTTACGAGACTTTCCCTGATAAATCTGTATTTTCCCTGCTTCATAATTTGCATATAATTTATTTCAATGTAGCTTGTTACAGTGCTTCTCGTAAGGTAGTCGTTTATAAACAGATATTTGTCAAATGAAAGAGTATCCATCTTTCTACTCATTTATATAAGTTCTTCATGCATTAAATGTATAAACCACGCATCAGTTTTGCATGCAGTGACTATTTCTCCAATTTGTCACCTTCCTTATAATGTTGTGTTTTTTAACACTTTAATTTGCTCAAATCTATCATATTTTCCCCTCTATTTTTAAATATCATTTTATGCTTAAAAAGACCTTTCTCACTTCTCTGCATTTTAAATTCCTGACCATCTGCAGGCAAGACTGTTTTAAGGCAATGGCTTTCCCATTTGTCTCAGAGGCTGCACGTATCTGTAGCCCTCACCAGTCAAAATTAAAGGTCATTGGGAAGTGGAGTCAGCTCCTGTGAATTGTTTTCCCTGGAGAAGGTATTCTCAGTTCCTGGCTGCATATGCACAGTGACACAAGGAGACGTTTCCCAAGTCCCAGCTCTGGCACAGCCTTTTTCATGTTTTAGGTCTTTGATCATTTGAAGCAGAGGGCGTGAAGTCATGAGGAAGAGATAAAGGGATGGGAGAAAGAGAAGATGATTGGAGAAATCAGATCAACACTTTATTTGGAAGGTGCCATTGAAGTAATACCGAGCCCAGACTCCCATGTGTCCAAGCGCAATGAGTTTACTGAGCATCGCTGGGCCAGGTTCCTTTGACATGCTTCCTATGTGTCCTCACAATTGTAATGTGGACACAGTTGCTGTCCCCTCTTTATGTAACCACGGAAATTAGCAAAAAGGCTTATACAACCTGCTCCAGCTCACACAATCATTATCAGAGCTGGAATTCTAATTAGGGAGGCTAATTCTAAGACCCGCATCTTAACCCTGTGTTACATGCATCTCGGATTTAACATGTGAAAACAAAACATCTTATGTCTGCCTTAAAAATCGCTTCTTCCTGATTCTTCCCTATAGCTCTTTCATTTCATTTCCCTGCTGTTATTGCACTTGAGAAAATACAAAACAGCCAATGCTGTGACCTACAAAGCCCTACAAGATCAGGCACCTTTGACCTCATCTTAAACACCATTTCTCGCTTAAAAAAAAAAAAATCTACTCAACACTGGCCTTGCCTCTGGCCTTCAAACACACCAGGCTTATTTCCACCCATAACCTTGCAGTAGCTACCTCTTGTCCTTTAACACTTAACTTTGAAATTGGGGCTTTTTGGCATTTACCATTTATCTCAAAGGTCATCTCCTCAGCGATGATTTCCCTGATTCCTCAAAGTAGCTGCTTAATCATTTGCCTGTTTTATCCTATAATATTTGGTACTTTAAGCTACTTATTGGTTTGTTGTTTTGTCTCTCCATTCGCATAGATAGAGTAAAATATATGCTCTGTTGAGAGATTTGATTGTCTTACTCAAGTGCAGTGACCCCACTGCTCAGAACAGAGTTTGACATGCTATATATGCTCGATACATGTTTGTTTTAGTATATGAAGGTTTATTGAAAAGGGAAGTGGCAAGATCAAAATTGGCAGACAATTTATCTGTGAATGCTGTGGAGGATGGATGTGCAGTGAGCAAAAGCATTAGTCAAGGAGACAAGTTAGGAAGCTACGTAATATGAGGATGGCATTAGAAATAAGGAGAAGAAATGTGAGAAGTGTATGATAAGCCAGCAGAATTCTGAAACCGATAGAGTTGAAAGGACTCCCGGTCATTTGGAATAAGAAAGTACTATTAGTATAAATAAGGAATGCTAGAATGACCAGTCAGACTGGGAAACTTATAGATGGCATTGACAAGAGCACTTTTGACCTTTGAATCTGCGATGCCATTTGTGGGCAAAACACGTGCAGACTCAGACTTAGCAGAGAAGTCAGGACCCAAAATGAAGTTACCAGATGGTGTAAGAATGACCGAAGGTGGCATCGAAGAATGTGGCTTAGGGTTGAACGTTCAGGTCACATACTTTTAAGAGACAGACAGAAACAAAAAAAGAGGAAACAAAAAGTGAACCGGAAGAGGGTGGTTTTAGAAAAGCAGAAGAGAGAGGAATTTCAAGCAGAGAAAGATGACCGGACTATAGAGAGGATGGCCTAAGGACACAGGATTTGGTAAACGGGATTTGGATTTCGGAAACCGAGGCAGTGCTTTTAGGAGAGTGGTGAGGCTCTCAACGCCTCCGGGGGAAGACATCATGGTGACATCCCTGGATAATACAAGGCAGAGAAAACAGAGAAGAACCTTGCTTCAGTGAGCAGTAGTGTGAGAAAAGCAAGGTTCAATGAACAACGACTACGGCGGTCTCAGCTGAGATTTAGATGAGGCGTGACGATCCCAGCCAAAGTTGACTAAAGAAATGAGATCAGAACCGTCAACAGTATCAGTAACTTTTCTCAGAAGATTGAAAAATGAAAGAAGGGATAGAGATAACATTAACTTAGCTTCAGTGGGGAAAGGGGGTTTTTGTTTGTTGTTTTTTAAAATGGAGAAAACTTAAGTTTTTATAGTTTGAGCAAAAGGAGTCAATGCAAGAACAAAGGTTGAAAACACAGACTTTTAAAACATTCTTGGAAGATGAGGTAGACACAGGAGAAGAGTTGGAAACTGTGAACACTAATTTTGCTATTTGAGGCTCTTTTCCAAAGTTTTCTCACTTTTTTATAATTTCTTCTAGGTCTTCATGTGGGAGTGACAGCTTTAAGAGATCAAAATTTTTTTTACTGGGAGAATTTTCTTATTCAACAGTATTTGACATTGTATTATGTAATTCATAAATGCAATGGTCTGTCTTATGAACATTTTACTTTCTTGCCAGATGGAGTGTTAATGGATCAATATTATAGAAATTGCAGTTAAAATTCTTACTTTGAGGGAGAGGATTAAACCTAAAGTTCTTTTTCTTCCAAAGTTGGAGCTTTTTGTGAATATGAGACCCTCCACATCACCCTTTTGAGTGTTCTGACTTATGAAATGAAGTGGATAATAATTATTTGTGTAGGATCATTAAGATAAATTTTTATTTTTTAATACATATTTTAAGTCAATCACTATTTATTGAAGTCCTACCAAGTGCTAGAATTAAATAGGTTAGTTACAAATTAAAAATTTAATAATGATTAGTTGCTATTAATGTTATAAATATTTGATGTCTCTCCAAAGACAGAAATACAATAAAAATAGTATATGAAAATGTAAGAATTACTTTGATTGTTACATAAATTATTCGTGCTTGAAGGCTCAAATAATGGTTCCAACATACTCATTGGTAAAACAAGTTCAGTTAAGAAAGACACTACAAATTCATCACATAAAGAGCCTGGGATACTACAAGGGGGGTCCAGCAAAATCGGAAATTTATTTATAAAAATAAATTCTTATTCTTAAATGTTTAAACTTCAGTGACCTTCAAAGTATTTGCCGTTTGATGCGATTCACCTATCAAGATACTTTTTCCCTTGCTCAAGAAATGCTTGAACTAGTTAGTTTCGATGTGTTTTGGTGCTTCTGCCATTTTTTGTTTCACCTTTTCCACATCAGCAAGACGTTTCCCTTTGAGGGCTGTTTTTATTCTGGGGAAACAAAATAACATTGATTGGGGCAAGATCTGGTAAATGGGGGTGGAGATCATGCCAATTTGGGTCCGAAAGTGCTGAACACAGCATGGGGTGAGCAGGTGTGTTCATAAATCACCCATCATGAAATGGGCAAATGCATTGAAAGAATCTCTCCCCCAAAATTCACTGAAGCCAAATGCAGCATTACGCCAAACGCTAGCTGGTACACTGATGCCGACGGGTTCCTAAAACACTTACCTGGAGAGAAGCTGGCACGACCAAGGGTCCACCCTCCAGAAGATAATTCCGATTTTGGGGGTCCACCTTGTATGCGTTATGGAAGAAGTGATTACTGGACTGCCTCAGAGCAGTTCGCTGAGCTGCAGTTTGTTCAGTACTTAGGTCATAGTCTCTTCTTAGATAGCATATTTCATCTTCATCTCTAAAAGAAAAAAAAATTAAGCCTTTGAACGGTTTCTGTAACTCCCTGACCTCTTTGGGGGCTAGAGAAGGTGCAGTTATTGAAAGGTCTTACATGTAAGATTGAGTTGAGTTTGCAAGAGCCTCACCCTAGGCAAATGTCCTTTCTGTCTTTCACGGTCAAGTGGTAGAAGATTGATTGGAACTAACGTCACTGTCATTTGGTCCTACAGCTCAGTCATCTGAGGGTTGCTCTCTGCTATCTAATGTGTTCTTAGCCAGAGATCACACTTAGGTTTTTTTCTGAGTACCTAAACTGTCTGACAGGCAGAGAATCAATACATCCTGTTGCACAGCTTTTGAACCTGCTAGAGAAAAGTATCACTAAAGATGTGTTTCCTTGCAGGATAGCGTAGAATTGATCACCGCCCTGCTTCACAGTGGAGCTGACGTACAGCAGGTTGGGTATTGTGGCCTCAGCGCCCTCCATATTGCTACAGTAGCTGGTCACCTGGAGGTAAGTGATGCTTTGTCACCTGTGAAAACGAAGGTTACCTGCCTCTTTGGATTCTCGCTCCCAATTGTTTTCAAATGCTGCCTTGCAGATTCTTGAAGTTGGTTTATTTTTCAGCCAGTGAACATACTAATTTCTTCTTGGGGTAAATGTTAGCTATATAAATGTGCTTTTGAGAGTCAGTTCAGGCCAGTTGTACTAGTGTAATCAAACATCTTTTCCCGCAAAGGTGGCTGGATACACAGAGGCTTCATAGCGGAGGCTGTGTAAGTGAACCACTTGGTTACAATACCTGTCCTCTTGGATTTTGGAATTAAGCAACTCAGTTTCCACAACGTCCTATTTTAACCTTGAGGAAGTTACTGAATCCCATGACATTTGTGTGTCCTTCATTTGTAAAATAGGAATAGTCCTTGGCCTATTGTAATAATTAAATTAGATAATCCATATATAGCACTTTGCATATTGCTTTACGCCGAGTAAATGAACTAAATGTGAGGACTAAATGAAAGATTGTTCACTTATTCATCCATTTATGCATTACCTGAATAATTATTAAGCATCTATTATGTGCCAGATCTTGTTCTTGGTGCTGGAATGAGAGTGGCAAGAAAAACGGGCAAAAATTTCATCTTAGTAGTGTTAAGTTGCAAAGAATGAAACAGGCAATAGAGAAAAGAAAATATTATATAGTGCTAATTAGCAGTAAGTCCCTTACCAATAATAAAGTGGAGTAAAATGAAAACAGGACAGTGGAGAAATGAACATCATTCTAAATAAGCAAAACAGTGAGACCTCTGAAAGAAGGTAATGTTGGAACAGAGCTATAAATGAGATGAGAACACCAGCCATGCTAACGGTGAGACAAACATTTCAGGCCTAAGGAATAGCCCATGTGACGGCCCCGTGGCATAAAAAAGCTGCATGTACTTGGGGGACCTGATTAAACCTATGTTTTTAAAGTGGATTGAGCTGGAGGTAGAGGGATGAAGACATGGTCTGGCCAGATCACACAGTATTTTAAAGGTCACAAGAAGAACTGGAAGTACTCATTTTATATATCCTACTTGGCGAAGCACTTCCCTTTGCATTATATGATTAACTTCACAAATCCTCATGGAATAGTTTTTATTGTGATTGCCATTTGACAGATATAAAACTAAGGCTCTTGTATAGTGATTGTCTTTACAAATTACAAAACCATTAAGAAAAAGAGGTATGTTTGGAATCCTGAAAATTTTACTCAAAACCTCGTGACTTTCACACTCTATCAATTGTGGTGATAACATGCAGGTCAATGATATAAAAATAATGAAGTCTTACATCCTCATGATTAAATAGTTGCCTATTTCTCCCTTGTAGTCATGTTGCAAATTAAATTGTATCTTCACTAATATACACACACACACACACAAGCTGTGAACAAATAGAGTCACATATAAAATTATACATAAAGTCTACAAAATAGGTGTGATCAAACTCTCATAACAGAGTCACTCTGAAGTCTCTTACCTTCGATAAATATTAAAATATCTTATTGAGAGCAAAATGGTTTTCTTCACATTGCCTTATTTCCTAGAAAATAAATATTTTTGGTGAGTTCATTGCAAATATAAGTGAGTTCATCTTACTTATGAGGAAAGAGGAAATCCCATTAGATTCAAACATAAATGTTTCCACAAGAAGAGATCAGCTGAGGCCAGAGATAAAGTAAATGAAGGAGTCAACATTAAGGAATCTGGGTAGAAGAATTGATGAGGTAGACGTTGCTTTCTAGTGAAACATACTCAACCTTCTAATGCCAGGAAAATGACAGAATGCTTTTCAAAACAAAAAATCTTTTTTTTTTTTTTTTGTCTGGTGTTGAGCTGATTACATGTGTGAATGCTGGAATTACAGCTGTGTCAAAAGCAAAGTAGTTAAGAGCTTGGTTTCTTCGTTTCCTATTCAAATAGCTCTATTTTCCTGCCCTGTAAATCATAGCATGGAAGGAAGTTTCACATAGCTTCTACCAGCCTTAGGGAAACTTTACCCAAATGATTCCAAACAGGTCCCTACTCCTGTCTCGCAGTTCTCCGTGTATTCCCTGACTTTCCTCACTTAGTTTTTGGCAACATTTCATGACTTTTAGAGTCAATCACTGGTACTGCACAAAACACCACGTGTAGATAAATCAACCTTTATTCTCTTCTTACATAATGAACTAATTGGGTTACTGATCAAAAATTAAGGAACAATGGTATCCAAAAAAACCTATCTGAAACAATCATATTCAGAATGGAATATTTTTAGGGATTATTTCTTTCAAAGCTATTTGCAGTTGATCTTTGAACAACATGGGGTTAGGACACTGGCCCCCTGCAGAGTTGAAAATCTGCACATAACTCTTGACTCCCCCAAAACTTAACTATGTGTAGCCTATTGTTGACCAGAAGCCTTACTGATAACATATTTTGTATGCTATATGTGCAATATATTGTATTTGTACTATACACTAAGCTAGAGAAAATAAAATGTTATTAAGAAAATCATAAGGAGAAAAAATATATTTAATATTTATTAAGTGGAAGTGAGTCACGAGAAAGGTCTTTCTCCTTGTCCTCATCACATTTAAGAGGTTGAGGAGGAGGAGGAGGAAGAGGAGGGGTTGGTTTTGTGGCTCAGAGGTGGCAGAGGCAGCAGAAAACTCATGTGTAAGTGGACCCATACAGTTCAGACACATGTTGTCCAAAGGCCAAATGTAAGTGTAATAAATAATCACTGTCAATAGAGTTTTTTTTCTCCACATTCATTCATTCAACACATTCTTGAGTTCCTACTTCATCTGTAGTGCTGGAATGCAGGAGTGATACACCAATTATGACACAGCTTTTTCCCTAAAGAGTCTGCAATGCAGCTGAGTGCACAAATGAATATGCAGGAAAAATAAATAAGCAATCCAAAAGTAAAACAGCAATATAGGTATAAGTAAGGACTGGAAAAGAGTCCAAGATGAGAGAAGGTTGGAAAATTAGGAAGACAGATGCACCTCAACTTATGATGGGGTTATGTCCTGATAAGCCCATCATCAATTGAAAACGTCATTAAGTGAAAAGTGCATTGAATGCCATTACCCAGCTGAACATCATAGCTTAGCCTAACCTACCTTCAGTGTGCTCAGGACTCTTACATTGATCTACAGTTGAACAAAATCATGTAACACAAAACCCATTTTCTTAAAAAATGCTGAATAGCTTGTGTAATTTATTGAATACTCTACTGGAAATGAAAAGCAGAATGGCCGTCTGGGTACTCAAAGCATGGTTTTTACAGAAGGTGTGCTGCTTTCACACCACTGAAGTCAAAAATTGTAAGTCAAATAATCAGAAGTGGAGATATTCTGTAATTCGAAATATGATAATTACATAGCAAGAGGGGTCAGAGAGCACAAAGTTAGAAGAGTTAAGAGTTCACTGGGAATAAAGGTCAATGTGAACAGAAGAGTTAGGGAAGGAGTGATGGGCGGGCGTTTGAAACTGGTCTGGACTTTGAAGAATGGTAGGATGCAGACAACAAAAAGAAGGACCATGCCGGCTCGGTGGCCCAGCCTGTCATCCCACGCCTTTGGGAGGCTGAGGTGAGTGGATCGCCTGAGCCCGCGGGTTCGAGACCCGCCTGGGCAGCGAGACCTCATCTCTCCAATAAATCAAAAAATCAGCCGGGCATGGTAGCGAATGCCTGTAATTCCGGCTACTTGAAAGGCTGAGGCGGAAAGATCGCCGGAGCCCAGCAGGCGAGGCTGCGGTAGCCGGGAGCAGCCACTGCACTCCAGTCTGGGCGACAGAGTGAGACTCCAACTCAAAAAAAAAAAAAAAAAAAAAAAGACCATGTCCAAAAATAGAAAGAATTGAGTTGAGCACATTTCGGGAAGAGTGGCTAGAAAGACGGCATGAAACAGACTGTGAAGAATCCAGGTAGGTACCTTTGGGTGTTAGGAATGGAGCAGACTAACGAAACTTGGACAGTAGAAGTCCAAGGAGCTTGTTTAAGGCAATGTAGTAGGCAATTACTTAGTTTACAACAGACACCACACAAGGCTAGATGGTGTGGGAGAGAAGTCAACAACTAGAACACAGAAGTTCTCACTCTTTGAAGAAGTGTAGAACCAATCGCATTTTTCCCACAGGAAATGGGGAGCCATTGAGAGATTTTGAGCAAGAGAATGATTGGAGTTTAATAAGAAAATGTGAGAAAGAGGATTTCTTGACTGCCTTAGTATGAATTGTAGTGTGATAACACGTTTAGATGAACAGAGATAAAGGATTGGGTAAAGGATTTGATTTGGAGGAAAAATCAATCAGCATGTTGTTTTTCTGATGACATCCAAATTTTCAACTGGAAATGTTCAGTAGTAATTTAGAAATACACAGACGTGTTCACATTTTGGAAATCATGTGTATAGAGGCAATATTTGAAATTATAGCAATGGCTGAGAGTTGTATATTGGGTACAATGGATGACCCAAGGATTGAACCTATGAGAACATACAGAGACTTGGAGGAATTATAGAGTAGCCATTGAAAGAGACAGAGAAGGGTTGCTCAGAGTGGCATGAGGAAACCTAGGAGACTATGGTAGCACAACAATTAGGAGTTTTCGCAAGAGTCAAAGCATCCTGGGTATCAAATAGTGCAGAAAGGCTGAATGCAGTGGGACAGAATACACAGAGACTATTTCCTTGCCCCACCAAAATCAAGGTGCTTATTTCACTCCTACTTTTTCCTGTCTGGGTTAGCAGGCTAGTGGCGGAACAGCAGTGGGAGTTTCCTTTCATTGGCACTCACAGTCTTTTATTGCCCACCTTTCTCTGGGAAACAATGGCTGGTGCTAAGCCTGACAGAGCTCTTTGTCTCCACACATCACATTCAGACCCTCCATTAGTGTCTCCAGTGTGTTTGTCCTCCCGTAATTGTGAATTCTATTAAACAATTTTGCAACGAAATTTACATCGACTAGGCAGCTGTCTTCTTCCATAATAGAAGAGACTGTGTGTTGCAGGTTCCTAGACATGCTGACTACAGTTTGAGGCTCGGATTGAAATTCACTGTGCTTTGAAAAGCTGGCAAATATTGGTTGTCCGAGTTCTCAATACTTCTCTCTGACTGATTTATCCATCCATCGATACATATGCACACACGGCTTTAGACCAGGCCGAAGATCCTGTCAGCAATCAATGGAAATGCACTAAATCCTCTCTTCCCCTGAAGGCCCCTGGAACATGAGTCATGTGCTCTTCCAGGCATGGAAAATGAAAAATATTAGCTAACATTTGGTAGTGCTTTATCATTCACATACCATTGCCACTTGGTTCTCCTGTGAGATAACTACTGTCAGACTCAGTTTATTAGAGAGGAAACTGAGGAACAGGGAAGTGGAAGGATTCCCACAAGTGCATGGGCATTCAGGTGGTAAATAAACGAGCTGAATGAGACTCAGCCCTGGTCACCTAATTTCAGATCTGCAGTCTTGCAAATGAAAGATCAATTCCTCCCCAGGGACTCTTACATTTATTGCTAAAACAGAGCTTACACCCACAAGACACAAAGAAGGCATTCAGAAAGCAAAAAAACTAACTTCTTATGCTACTATCTAAAGCCCAGGCATTACCACATATACAATTAAAGTCCATTAATTCATTCAAAAATAACTGTATAAGGCATCTCTATAGGGGTAGCAGAACCCATGGAGATGTAATATATGGACATGAGCAAGACACACACACCCCTTCATATTTAATCAAATATCTTTTCAAGAATGTGTTACTCTTTGGTGTTTCATGCACTAGTTTCTGCAGTTATCAGATGTCAAGTCAATTATCTAGAGCCATAGACAGCTGTTGGAGCAGCCAACAGAAAAGCAAGCAGCAAACAGATAACACAGTATATAATGTGGAGAGGCTGTGGGGAGTTTTATTTTTTACAGAAAGTCAGAGTTGCATATACACCTTGTGCAGGTGAGAGTATTATTTTTATAGCTGAATTTATTCTATTCTACCTTACCCCATTTTCAGATTGCAAACACTTAACCAACACCGCTTCCAAATGCTTCCCCGTTATTTTGGAATTTATTTCTGATTTCAAGGAAATGCAATTGATGTTGTTCCAGTTCATTCTTAACTAAATCATCTAAATGTTTCAGTAGAGAGTTTTGTTTACCAAGAGGCCTCTGACTCGCTCTAAATTATTTCTTTTATAATGGCTTTAGTTTTCTCCCCAAAGGCACACATGAGAGAATACTTAGAATTATAAAATGCGATTTCTCACTCTCTCTCTTTGTTTAGAGGTAGAGCACTCATGAGTTTTATAACTAAACAGTGCCAGATCTGCCTCCAGTCTTGTGAACAGGCAGCCGTCCCTTGTGAACTTTGTTTGAAATCAGAACAAATAATAAAAATAAATAAATTTTTTTAAATAGTTAACACTTTGAATGGATAACCTTGTACTAATCTATCGACTTCACCTTCACTTGAGAGTTTGTCCTCATTCCCCTCAAATGGGAAAACTTAAGCACATAGAAATTGAATTACTTGTCCAAGGTGACGGGCCCTAAATTGGTAGAGCACGCATTCTCATGCCATCTAGCCAGCTCTTGTGACCCTACACAGCCCTTCTCCCCGCTCAGGCTATCTCCTCTCGGCCCACCTGACTAGGCTGTAGGTTTTGGACAAGGTGGATAAAAGCTTAGATGTAAGTGTTGGAAAAACATGCTGCGTATTCACATCTGAATCACCAAAGACCAAGCACGTTAAGACAGTCTGGTGCCTCTTGGTATGGCCTCCGTTCTTCTGGGCGCTATTTCTTATCTTCATATTCCACAAGACATTTTTTGCAGCTTTGCTGAGATAAGATTCACGCAGAAGCGGGAGGTAGGAGGAGGTAGAAGGACAAAAATTCCCCGCTGGGTACAATATTCACAGGTGGAGTGATGGGTACTCTTAAGGTCCAGACCAAAAACTATTTGTACCCCCAAAGCTGTTAAAACTTTTTTTTTTGAGTTGGAGTCTCACTTGGTTGCCCAGACTGGAGTGCAGTGGCCGCTCCTGGCCACCGCAGCCTCGACCTACCGGGTTCCGGCGATCCTTCTGCCTCAGTCTTCCAAGTAGCCGGAATTACAGGCATGCGCTACCACGCCCAGCTGATTTTTTGGTGTATTATAGAGATGAGGTCTCGTTGCCCAGGCGGGTCCCGAACCCGCGGGCCCAGGCCATCCACTCACCTCAGCCTCCCAAAGGCGCGGGATGACAGGCTGAGCCACCAAGCCCGGCTGTTAAAACTTTTAATAGATCGCATATCTAAATCACCCACTTAAGACATACAATTCCATGGATTTTTAATAGAGTCACAGAGTGTGTAATCATCACCACGTTCCCATTTTCGAACATTTCAGTCGCTTCAGAAGCGGACCCCATGATCTGGACCACCAGCTCCCTACTTGTCACAGCTGTAGACTTGGCTGTCCCAAATATTTCATGTAAATCGAATCAGGCAGGATGTGGTCTTTTTGTGACTGGCTTCTTCTTTTACTTGATGTCACGTTTTCAAGGTTCATTCGTGGTCAATATACTTAGTTTGTATCAGGATTATTGTCATTTCTATTTCTGTTGAATTTTCATTATACACTGGTGCTGTCTGGGGATCTGAAATGTTAGCTGGAGGTTTCCTGCCAGCATCGGCTGATAAAGAACATGGCTAAGTGGAGCCTCTTCCTGAATGGGCAGGCCCTGGGCAAGGTCTCCTCCCTGATGGTTAATGCCAGTGCCTCTCACAGGTTCATTCTTAAGCGGTAACGGAGTTTAAGACACCTCTGTAAAAACGCAGAAGTTATGATGCTTGAGTTTAGCTCTTTGTGGTTAACATCTTAGTCATCCAAGTATGATCCATTAACCAGCAATGTAGGTTAACCAGTGAACTGGTTAGAAAATAGAGTCTCAGGCTCTACCTCGGACCTGCCTAAAATCAGTATTTTAACAAGATTCCCAGGCAATTTGTATATATATTCAAATTTAAGAGCCTCTGTGTTAAAGGATACTAGGGGAAATTAGATTTAAAAGAGATAATCTGAGAGAAAAAGAACAAAAATCAATGAATGAATGATTTAAAAGTTGTGCTTTTCATTGGCTTTATGATTTTGCTTTTGGCTGACCTTGATTTGAGTGTTTTAGTAAGCATTAAAGAAGCATTCAAGGCTCATTCTAGGGCTCAGCGTCACAGGCACTTGCTGTGTATAATACATGCCTCCTAGTACCTGACACCTTGTGGGCACTCTATGTGTGTTACCTCTCTTTTCATTTCTGAGATTTAAAATTTAATAAGCGTAGTATTTACAACGAGAATAAAGTTATAATGTAATGGAACAACACCACAAACATTATAAGATAAATAACTCAAGTAACAATTGGGTTAAGGATTTAAATGGATATATCTCCAAAGATGTTCTACAAATGGCCTATAATTACATGAAGAGATGGTTATCATTAGTCATTAGGGGAAGGCAAATCAAAACCACAGTGAGATACGGCTTCACTTCCACAGGGATATAATGAAGACAGACAATAGAAAGGCCTGATGAGGGTCTGCAGGGATGGGAAACCTCATGCTTGTCAGTGAGAATGTAAAATGCTGTATGTGCTTTTGGCCAACAGCTTGGCGGTCCCTCAAAAAGCTAACCATAGAGTTACTGTAGGACCTAGTCATTCCACACCAAGTCACCCATGGGTGTTCATCAAGCCTTATTCATAATTCCCAAGAAGTGGAAGGACATGTTCATCAACTGATGACTAAATAAATGATAAAACGTGCTGCATGTCTACTGTGAGGATTACTCAGCAATAAAATGGAATGAAGGATCGATGCATGCCACGGTATGAGCAGACCTGGGAAGCGCCGCTGACGAGGGTACGCTGCCATAGAATCATCTGACTTTGAACGTCCATGGTCACTCCAGCTTCTGTGCGTAGCTGGGCCAAAGGGTATGTGAATTTAATATTTGGTAATTGTTGCCAAAAAGCCTCTCAGTTTATTTACACTTTTGCAGTAGGAGTGCCTGTTTTCTTTTATATAAAGTCGCAACTTGGTCTTTGCCAATATAAAGAAATAATGGAATCTTGTTCTATATAAGGTAGACTGAGCCTCTGTATCATTTGATATATAATTAATCTTCTGTATTTCTTATTCTGTGTACTGCCTTTCTGCCTGTTTTTGTATTAAATTTATTTTTCTTACTGACTTGCAATAGATTTTTGTATATTAAAGAACTGGGTTTTTGTCATATCAGTTGCAGTCTATCTTATTAGTTTTCTTTTTCAAAAAGCATTTTAAATAAAACTTTTCAATTTTATACGGCCAGATTTTCCAATTTTTTTCTTTGTGGTCTCTGCTTAGAAAGCTCTGCTTCCTTTCAAGATTGTGTAAGAAGAAATCACAAGTATTTACACTTCAAGTACTTTTAGTCTTATTTTTCCTGTTCATGGATTGTATCTAGAATGTCCTTTGGTATGAGTTAGAGGTAAGAAACCAATTTTCATTTTTCTCCCCAGGATGTTATCCAATTGTTCAAACAGTGCTTATTGAATATTCCATATTTTCCCTCCTGCCTTCCATTTGGGTCTATTTGCATATACTTCTGCTAATGCCAAACACAACTCTTTATTTAGTACAGACTGATTTTGGTTATGTTTTAATATCGAAAAGTGCAAGTGCTTTCCTGGCGCCTTTGTTTTCAGGACCCTCCTGGTGCTTCTTCCATTCTCTGTATGAACGTCAGTCCCTGGAGAAGCACAAGATAACACTAGAAAAGAGCTTCACTCTGAAGCTGACTCTGCATTAACATGTCTGCAAATGTCTACTACTTACTAGCTATGAACCTTCGGAAAATCAGTTCATCCTCTCTGGGCCTCACTTTCTTATTCCAGAAAGTGGATTATGTTTCTGTCCACCATGTTGGTTGCATGTGTCATGTATGGCATGACTTGATACATGTCAAGTGCTTAGACACTGCTTCACATATAATAAATTCAAAAAAGTTAGATATCATAGTTTTTATTTGTTCTGGTTTGTTTCTCATCACGTTGTTATTTTTTTCTAAAAGAATGGTATTTTAAGCCAGGCTCGGTGGTTCAGCCTGTCATCCCGCGCCTTTGGGAGGCTGAGGTGAGTGGATTGCCTGAGCCTGCAGGTTCGAGACCCACCTGGGCAGCAAGACCTCATCTCTACAATAAATCAAAAAATCAGCTGGGCGTGGTAGCACATGCCTGTAATTCCGGTTACTCGGAAGACTGAGGCGGAAGGATCGCCGGAGCCCAGCAGGTTGAGGCTGTGGTGGCCGGGAGCGGCCACTGCACTCCAGTCTGGGCGACGGAGTGAGACTCCAACTCAAAAAAAAAAAAAAAAAGAATAGTATTTTAGGTAAGATAAATATTAATGTGCAATTTAATTTGGGGAAAGCTAATGTATTCATCATATTGAATCTTCCCATTTATGTACAAGATATTTATTTTCATTCATTAAAGTCTTTTTTTAGGCGTTTTTACCAAAATATTATTCTCATGGATTTGTTAAATTTTATTCCCAGGTATTTTATTTTTTCACTGTAACTTGAATGGTGTTTTATTTTCTAATTTGTTGTAGTGTGTGCATAGGAAACGTTGATTCTTGATTTTTACATCTGTAACCATTCAACTTTCTGATTTATCTTATTGTTTTTATAGTGGTTTTTTTTTCATCTTGTAGATATTCCTAGTTTATAGTTAAATTCCTAACATGGTGATAATGCTGCTTCCTTGCTTTTCTCTTTCCTAATTGCCTTGGTTTATACTTTCAGAACAATTGCCATTTTTTCAGTTGACTCATCTTTGCACTCCTGAAATAAAACACAATTGGTCATGGTCCATTATTATCTTAGCTTGCTGCTGAACTTCTTTCGATAATATTCATAAGTGATATTTGTCTATGCTTTTCACAGGGTAGGTGGATTAAACAACAGAAATTTATATTTTCGGAGCTTGGGAAGCTAGAAGTCCAAGATCAAGGTGTTGGTAAATTGGGTTTCTTCCAGGGCCTTTCTCCTTGGCTTGTAGATGGCCACCTTCTCATTGTGGTTGCATGGCCATATCTCTATGCCTGCACATGTCTGATTTCTGTGTCTCTGTGTTCTACTCTTCTTTTCTCATAAGATCATCAGTTATATTGATTAGGGACACTCTAATGTCCTTATTTTAACTTAATTACTCTTCAAAGCCCTATCTCCAATAGTGACATTCTCATGTGCTGGGGATTATGGCTTCAACATATGAACACGAGGGGACACAATTCAGCCTGTTAACAATTATCCTCATTGGATTTTGGAATAAATGTCATGCCGGATCTCTAAAATCTATTTGGAAACTTTCCTATCCATCTCTTTCTGAGATTCTAGTATATAACTTGATAGCATTTTTATTTCACACTATGCAGCAATGTTATCTTGTCTCTGATAAGTTTTCCAAAATTTCACAGGCAGAATAACTGAGTTTCCGTAGGAGTTTAAGTTTCTGAAGGAGTCCACTAACATGGACGTCATCGGCTACCATAATTCTGATACAGAAAGCATAGCAAAGACCAAATATACCAGTCAAAGCACATCGTTATAAATTATTGTTTAAATATCACTCCAGTGAATGTTGTTAGTGATTGATAGGTGTTGTAATCACCATTCATTGGCATTAGCGTTATTGATTTCCATACTTGGTTTGCACAGTCTTTTGACGTTTCATGATGCCTTCACGTTGAATGGTTAAGTTTCTGGAGCTAAACCTGATTGTACATATAGTCTTAATCAACTAAGATGCAATTTAAGAGCAATACACGTTCTGTGGCATGCAGGAGTGGTTTTCTCAGAAGGTGAAACCGGAAACTGTGCCCCACTCACTGAATGTGCTGCACGTTACCGAATGCTCCTCATTAAAGTCTAAGAGGCAGCCTCCTACTGTCTAGTCTTTTGGTCTGGAGATCAAGATAAGACCATAGATCACGCATCATTACCAGTTGCCTTGCAATCTCAGAGCAATGCCTTAAGCATGTGTCAAGTGTAAGGAGGGATGTAAAAGAACACTAGCTTGAGTGCCACTTTTACATTTTTTTTTTTTTTTTGGCACTCAGGCCTTTGCTATAGACTCTATTAGCTATCATTAAACATTAACTATTGCTTTCAGGGTGAGGTAGAAGAGCATAAGCAAGAAAAGCTTTATAGGCTAATAAAAATGTAAATAAGATGTTCGTCAGCTTGCTGCCTGGGAAAGTGATGGAAGAAACATTACCTGAGAAATTAGATTAGAAGATTACTGCTAACCAAATCAACCTGAAATGAGAAATCTCTTTGTAGCCATTCAATGTTTTGTGTGAATTTGCCTCTCTGTGCCAACCCTTCCATGCACTGAATTTGACTACAATATCCTAGGTCCTCTGTACAAACAGAGATGTACATTAATATGTATGTATATATCTATATCTATATAGGAACATACACTTGTAAGTGTATGCATATATAAATGTGCATATTTATAAATATTTATATTTATGTATATATGTATATTTACGAATATGCATAAAAATATGTGTATGTATGCAAATATATGTCTTATGTAATTTATGCTATGAGTTAGCATGTATCAGCTAAGCAGACATAATTTCTGTCACATATTTGTAGCAGTTGGTAAGAAACAGCTGTATATTTTAATTGACCGACACTTGGCTTTCTTCTCCTGTGCCCTACTCCCCACTAGGAATTTGAAGACTGAGCTATGAATCCAGGTTTCTCCTGCTTGCTTAAGTCACATCTTCAGAGTTTTGGAGCCTCCCAGCTCCCTGTGCCTCGGGAGGGCAGGACATTCTTCTTCTTTTCCCCCTTAATTAGGAATCCATGAGAATGTCAGTGTTCTCTACCTGACCTGTGACTACCAGTAAAATAATCAGTAGGGTGTAACTGCTTTCTCTCAGGCACAATTCATTCTGGGATGGTGTTTAGAGAGCGGAGCCCTTGAGTACTGGGTCTTCTCCTATGAACGCTGTGTGAGTTGTTCCTCTCGATGGCTCCCTTGGGCGGATCTCCAAAGACACTTTAGAAACGGGCTGAGGTCCGGGTGGCAGGAGGAAGGGAGTAGCCAGAGCCCCCATGACTGAATCTCAGTGGCGGTCCTCTCTCACAGCATCACGAGGTGCCTCTGCTACGTAGCATTTGCTCACGCACAACTCTACCTGAGACCAATACAGTGATTATAAAGCATGGAATTGTTAAGGAAGGCACACAGAACCTTCTAGAGTTACTCTGAGAAGCAATCTAGTGTAACCCCTTGCAGCATCTTTAAGCTTGCTGCCCTTAAAACCTTTTCTGTCCCCTGAAGCAGATCCCAAGTTACTAACTGACTCCTTCAGCTCTGGGCTGAGTCACCTCATGAATATTACAAGTCTCCACATCTTGGCTGAAGAATTGTTCTCATAATTTTTTTCTAAAATGGTATGCTTCAAGCTTTTCAGGAGACCTGGGAAGAGTTCCAAGTTTAAATCGGACAATGAACAATGGATGTGAATCTTTTGTCCAGAACCATCAAGGGTATTCCCAGTTAGTGGCCAATGTGTTCCTTCAGTCGTCTCTGAATTTATTCGGTCGTTCTCCTCCTGGACTTCCCGCAATAAATACCCCGACTTGGAAGGCCTGTGTATAAGTCTTTTAGAGTCTATTTGGTCCAAAGCACTTCTGAAAATGGAAAGGCCTCACCAAAGCATGACTTTGTTAAAGTCACTCTTTTCCCAATAAGCCTTGTTGACTCCAAAGTACACATCGCAAGTGATTTGTGGTCATACTCCAGCTCTCCCACCTTTTCTGCCATGGGTCTTCATGGGCTTCATCTTGCTAAATGTGTTCTAAATTAAATGAACTGCTCCACACGTGCTTGTTTAACATTAGAGTCTCTTTATGGTTTGCATTTTCCACCCATCTTCAAAGCCCAGATGAAGGGCCACTTTCACGAAATGGCTGATGCCTTTATCCCGAAGATTTTTCCACCCTCTCAATAATCATGACATTTTATCTCTACCTTTCTAATAACATGTAACACTTCCTATTTTATGAACATAGTCTTATTTGATTATTTTATTACATACACTTTTTTTAGCATAGGAAATTCATGTTTGAAACCTTCATAGTCCTCACAAGTTCTAGTATTATGGTTTTACACACAGCAGGTTTTTAATAAATGTTTTCTGAATGGCTAAACTAATGATTATTCAGGTGTTTTAGAATTTATACAGAATGAGGAAAATTATTTCCTCTCTCCATGAAGGAAAAAGAGATGATAATGACACCTTCATGAAGAAAGTAGCTTATAAAATCACAAGCAATTTTCATGAATAGCATCATACAAATTAGTCTTATAAAACCTGTAAAATAAAAGTGTCTTAGTCTATTAAAAGTGATGTTATGGAGTAATGTCAGCAGGATGGTAGTTTAGGAGTTTCCAGTGCTCATTCCCTCACAGAAGGATCAGTTTAGCAAATATCCACACATAAAACTGCCTTTATGAGAGCTAAGAAGTCAAGGTAAGATACGGCAGCATCTGGGTGGAGCCCAGAAATAAGGAAAGGCACACTGAGGAGGGTGGGAGGGACAGTGTTTTGTTTTCCATATCATGCAGCCCTGCAGCCCAGGCAATTCAATATGAAGAGAGATACCCTCCCTGTAAAAGGGGAGAATAAAGTGAGCCCCTGACTCCACTGCAGAACCCAGCCCCAGGCCCAACCCAGTGGATTTCAGCACTATGCCAGTTCCTACATCTCCATATTCTAGTATGGCTCCCATGGACCCAGGCTCCAAGCCTATCCCAGCATCAGGCTAGCCCTCATAGACCCAGGCTCCCGATATGGCCCCATGCCAAGGAGGCCTCCCCTGATTATGCTGCAAGCCAGCCCCAATAGACCCAGGTTCCGGGCCCACCCCAGGGCTGGGTCAGGCTCCATGGGCCCAGGCTCCAGGCCAGCTCCTGTGACTCCAGGCTCCTTGCTGGTCCCTACCACCCAGATTCCAGGCCCTCCCCCACGTCCTCAGTTACCCAGCCCACTCATACATACCAAAGCACCACCACCACCTCAAGTAGAGCCAGGCTCCAGGCTTGTCCCCACAGAACCATGCACCAGGCTGACCCCTTTGTTTATAGGCCCTAGTCCTATCAACCCACTGCCCTAGGCAGCTTGCCAACCTGCTTGGGGGCTCCAGCAGCAAGTCCACTGCAAATCCTGCCAGATAACCTGCCCAGCATCACTGGACAGGCTTCCCGGTGAAGGGCTTTCCTTGCTCAAATCTGTCTGTAAAGATCGGAAGAGATGGCTGCTTCTAGTGTACAGATACCAATACAAGACCACAAGGATTACAAATAACTAGGGAAGCATAACACCACCTAGAATACGAAGTAAAGTGTCAGTCACTGACCATAAAGAAATGAAGATGTATGAACTTCCTGACAAGCAATCACTTCAAAGAAATTTAGTGAGCTACAAGAGAACACGGATTGGCAACTAAGCAAAATCAGGAAAACAATAAATATACATAACTAGAAGTTCAAGAAAGAGATAGAAGCCATATGAAAAATCAAAGAAATTTAGAAACTAAAGAACACAATGACTGAATGTAAAGATTCCACGAGAGCTTCAATAACCAACTTGATCAAGCAGAAGAATTGGTTATCTCAAAAAAAAAAACCTGTCATTTGAAATTACTCAGTAAGAGGCATAAAAAAGGAAAAAAAAAAAAGAATTTAAAATAAGTGGAGAAAACCTATGGAACTTACAGGATACCATCAAGTAAACCAATGTATACATTATAGAGGTCCAAGAAGAAGAGAAGGAAAAAAAGGGTGAAAAGCTTATTTGAAGATATGACACAAAACTTTTCAAATCTGGAAAGTGTAATGAACATCCTGATCCATAAAGCCCAAAGAACCTCAAATAGATTAAATATAAATACTGTAAATATTCAGTGAGACACTATAATCAAATCCTTAAAAGTCAAAAACAGAGAAAGAACTTTGAAAGCAGCAAGAGAAAAGTAACACATCACACACAAGAAAATTTCCTTTTTTTTTTTGAAAGTCGGATTTACTGAGAAGATAGAAAAGCTCCCACAGTGGGAGGGGACCCAAGGGGTTGCCCAAGGAAACTTTCATAAGACTATAAGCATACTTCTTCAACAAAGATGCCAATAACACACAATGGGAAAACAGTTCCTTCAGTAAATAGTATTGGGAAAACTGGGTATCCATGTCAAGAAGAATAAAATTGAATTCTTATCTAAAAGCCTAGAAAATATTTAAATGGATTAAATACAAATGTTAAGGGCTACAACTTTAAAATTATTAGAATAAAACATATAAAAAACAGTTTGACATAGGTCTGGACAATAATTTATTTGATACGACCCCAATGGCACAGGAAACAAAAGCAAAAATGGACAAAGACGATTACATAAAACTAAAAAGCATTGGCACAGCAAAGGAAACAGCCAACAGAATGAAGACACAACTCTACAGAATGGGAGAAAATATTTTCAAACCATCACAACTAAGGGGCTAATTATCCAAAATATTAAAGAAACAAGCAACTTAATAACAAGACAACAAATATTTATATCTAAAATGTACAAAAAACCTGAATAGACATTTCTCAGAAGAAGAACTACAGGTGGCCAACAAATATGTGAAAAAATCCTGAATATCGTCAGGTAGATGAAAATTAAAACCGCAAGGAGATATCACCTCACACCTGTTAGAATGGATATTATAAAAAAGACAAAAGATAACAAGTGTTGGCAAGAATGTGGAGAAACGTGAACCCTTGTACATTATTGGTGAGAATGAAATTGGGATAGCCATTATAGAAAAGAGTATGGAGATTCCTCAAAGCATTTGAAACAGGACCACCGTAGGATCCAGCAATCCCACTTTGAGGTATATGTCCAGATTGAATAGAATCGGCATTCCAAAGAGGTATCTTCTCTTCCGTTTTTATTCACAGTAGCCAAGACATGGAGTCAATTGTTCTACCTGTCTCCGTCTATTTGTGAATGAATGAAGAAAATGTAGTGTCTGTGTGTGTGTACATGTACATACGTGTATATGAATATTATTCATTCCTAAAATGAAGGAAATTCTGCCACTTGCAGCAACAGGAACAAACCTAGAGGTCATTATGCTAGGTGAAATAAGCTAGGCACAGAAAGGCAAATACCGCATGATCTCATTTATATGAAAAACCTAAAAAAACTGAACTAAAAAAAAAAAAGGCAGAGAATAGAATGTCCTAGCTGGGGGCTAGACTGTGAAGAAAGAAGGAGATATGAGTGAGAGAGTGCAAAGTTCTATTTATGCAGGATGAATCAGTTCTGGAAATCTGATGTACAATGTGGTGACTATAATTATTAATATTATGAAGCATACTTTAAACTTGCTAAGAGAGCATATCGTAAATGTCTTTACTACAAAAAAGTTAATTATGTGAGATGATGAATATGATAATTACCTTGGTTGTGGCAATCACTTCACAATGCATACTCATATCAAAGCATCATGTTGCACACAATAAATACATACATTTTATTTGTTAATCATACCTCAATAAAGCTGGAAAAATAAAATTGTAAAACTGAATATAGATAAAACTAAAGATTATATATGGGAGGATGAGGAAATAATTTTTTGTGGTGTCTTGGAGAAACAAGTAAGAAGATTGCATTTTCATCTTTTACATGGGGTGTGTAACCAGAAAAAAATCAGTTTTTTTAAAAAACCAGTTATTTTAACATCATGGATGTAAACACCGCAGAAACAACTAAAGTAGTTAAGGTGGTTATCTTTGAGAAACAATAATGGAAGGAAGGAAAGAAGGGAGGAGAGGGCGCCAGAGAGCTTTGTTTTTCTTCATTGACCTTGTAGAACCATTTGGCTTTTAAAAATGATAGATATATGGTGCTTTGATAAAAATAAAAACCAAACCGAAAGATGATGATCGAGCTTTGTCTTTAAAATTTCTCTTTAAAACTACCCCTTTCCCTCTCCCTGTTATAGATCGTTTGACCATTTGCAGTGAAAGACTGCATCAAATGATGAAGTTTGACCCTAACAAAGATAATTTAAAGTTTTCCACTCTACAATAAAGAAGTCCAACACATCCACAGGTCAGATCATGAGTCTTTTAGGTCTGCCTGTCTCTCTCTGTGACTTGACTGAACTTTCCTAATTCCCATTCTAATCAATAATCTTGTCTCCAATCTAACATGGGAATTGTGCTCTCTGGCATCTAATCAGTTATTGACAGGGTCCTGAACTATCTCACACGGTCTCAACGTTGATAGCTTGTGATCCATTTGTGAACTGTCAAGATGAATGAATAACTTCAGATTATTTATACCCGCCTCACACCCTCCACTAACTTCATACTCAGGAGAATTACCATGGTGTCTAGTCCCTGTCCATCTTGATTTTATATCTCTTAGCCTAATAGCTGCCAGACTGAATACTATCACACTGATGGTACTAAAAATAATTTAAATGTTTTGTTCCAGTAAGGAATAGTCCCTTTCTTTAGAGGGACGTCTTGTATGAGCAGGCGTGATAGCATAGCTCCTTGAAAATC
This sequence comes from Carlito syrichta, assembly GCF_000164805.1. NCBI lineage: Eukaryota > Metazoa > Chordata > Mammalia > Primates > Tarsiidae > Carlito > Carlito syrichta. The sequence continues at coordinate 85,433 of NW_007248058.1, forward strand.
TCATCAGCGAGTTCTGGAATTATAATATTTTATAGTAAAAGTCTATGGAGTTTTGGAGCTTGATGTCTTACTGATTTCTATGAAAAAGGTGTTTCTTACTTGCTAGGCATTTCCGAATGCAGAAATCTTCTGTGAATCAGGCAACTTGAGTCATCCCCAGCTAAGCAGGCATGGTGAGCACCAAGCGCGGATGGCAAGACACAGGGTGTGAGGCTGAAGGGATGTCCACGAGGCATTCTTTTTGACATTCCTCATTTCTGTTCCTTTTGCAAGAGACCCAGTCTACACTCGCTTGGTGCTTCTGGAATCTTTGGAATCGTGCCTAATTTGGGTGACTAAGAGCTTTAAATCTTTCTGACCTTCTATAACATGTGTAGTAGAGCAAAACCCAGTACCAACATATGAATAATAAGTTTACCTTTGAAATACTGCCGACAAAATTCTGATGAAAATCTTCTGCATGTTGGGCCTTAAATATTTGCATACCTTTTAGCCCAGAAAATCCTCTTCTAGAAATTTATGTTAGGGGAATAAGAGAGCGAATTGAAGGGGCGCTCATGCAAAATAAATAAGCAAAACAATCTAAATGTCCAACATTAAAGATCGATTAAATGGAAGCAGTACAGGGATAGAGGTGGGACACTGTGCTGTTACTAAACATGACCTTGAGCAAGATTATACATTGACATGGAAAGAGGCTTCAAAGGATGCTGAAACACATCTAATGGTAAATATTTAAGATTTATTGTTACATGGAGGGTAGTTTTCTTTTCAGTTTGTATTGTTACTAAAATTAATAAGTTGTCTCAAATATTCAAATCTACAGAAATGGCTGTAGAGCCAATGGCTACATAACTCTCCTCAGTCATTCTGCCCCACGGGTTACTGCTGTTGACATTTTGATGGATATTCGTCTAGATTTTTTTCATTCACATCTTTTTCAAAAGTGGGGTTACACTAAATGCTTCTGAAGCATTCTTTTCTTATTTTAAAAATACTCTGGATAGCTTCCAGGTGTACACCATGTTTTTATTTTTCTTAACATATGTATTTTAAATATATACAGAGAGAGGGAGTAAGTTTAAAGAACAATTATCCTGTGAATGTCCATGCAACTACCACCCAGTTTAAGAGGCAGATCATTGCAGCTCCTCAACGGATTTTTGTGTGAATTTCTGGTTTGGTACCTGTCTCCATCGAGAGTAGTCACTCTCTATGACAATTATTACTTACCTAGATATAAGTATATGTACACATATGTGTGTCTCTATGTGTACCAATCATTTAATTCTGTTTTTGTTACTTTCTGTTCTTGAACACTATGTAAATGGAATCATACATATTTTTGTGGCTTGTTTATTGTTATCTATTGTGACTTGTTTGTGAGTGCTTGCTTAGAAGACTGAACATTTTTCATATGCATGGGGTCATTATATAGCTATTATATAGCCACATAGCATATACTTACATAGGTCGTATTATGTGCCTGGAAAGGTTCTAAGCACGTTATGCGAATTATCGTGTTTCATCCAGCCCATAGGTATCGTTATCATCCTCGTTTTACAGATTGGGAAACTGAGCGCCCGAAGGATTAAATAACTCCTGTAGATCCCACATCTAGCAAGTGGCGAGGGTGATATTCCATCCTAAGGTGTCAGACTTCACAGTCCATGACCGTGACCGTTGTTCTAACCGACCCTCCTATAGGGTTAAGTGTACTGCAAATGTCTTCTGCTTATTTATGGTCAATACTTTCATATATTGTTTGCAAATCCTCCCCAGATCCAATTTCATGAAGATAGTTTTATTATTTTCTCAGTTTGGTGGTTTACCTTCAATATTTAAGTGTTTTACTTACTTAAAATTTATGCCAGGTTATGGTACAAAGCTAGGGTGTAATTTGATTTTTTCCATGTTCAATGATCTCAACACCTTTTATTGAAGAGACTATATTTTCCATATTAATAATCTACAATACCAACTCTGTCACATATCAAGTGTCCATTTAATTGTAAATCTGTTTCTAGATCTTTATTCTGTTCAGTTGGTCTATTTGTCTATGCATATAGCATTATCTCAAATAAAGTTGCTCAGAATAGCCTCTTAGTACATTCTTTTTTATTCCTGATGCTGATTATTTTGGTCTGTTCTTGTGAGTCTCATCAGAAGTTTAACAATTTTATCAGTCTGGCAAAAACCAACTTCTGGCTTTGTTAATTTTCTCTACTATTATATATTTGTTTTTCTTTTTGTGAGTTTTTGTTCCTATCTTTCTTAACTTAAATTGTTCTTAATTTTACTATTTTCCCCAGTTTTTTAAGATGGATGTGTAATTTAGTTTATTAATTTTTAGTCTTTTTTTCGAATAGCTTTGTAAGCTATGTGTTTCTAAGTTCTATGTTGGGTATATTTAAGTTTGATATGTCATATTTTGTGACTATTCAGCTCAAAACATTTTCTTACTTCTACTATGAATTCTTTTTTGATCCACAAATTATTTAGAAGCAGTTTTCCAACTATACAAATGTGTATTTTTTATTTACCCTCTTCTTACTAATGTTTAAGTTAGTTGTGCTGTGATCAGATAACTTTGTCATTAATGTTTTAGTATTTGAAATCCATTGACTGTGGCTGTATTGACCAATACGTGGTCAATTTTATGAATGTTCAAATTAGGTCAAGTGCTAATTGCGTTCCTCATATCTTGTGTATTCTTCTTGACTTTTTGTTGGCTTTATTTTAACAATTATGTGCTAAAATCTCCCACTATGATCATAGATCTCTGTTTCTTGCTTTAAGTTCTATAAGCTTTTTCCTAACATATTTTGATGCTGTGTGTCATTGGTATGAAATTTCATGCAATTATAGCTGCCTGTGGAGAACGGATCATTTCATTACAATGAATTGAACTTCACAGCAATGCCTTCCTTTATCAATGAAGTGTAATTTTTCTCTTCTTGATATAGTAATAGCAGATCTTCTTGCTTACACTTTATGGGGCATATCTTTTTCTATCTTTTTAATCCTTCATGGCTGTTATACTTTAAAGGTATCTTATAAATAGTATATAACTTAATTCTATTTTATCTTAGACAGATATTCTTTTATCTGAAAGATTAATCCAGTAGCATTATTAATATGTGCATATTTAGAGTAAAATATACCAACATATTTTCTACTTACACTTGTTTTATCTTGTTTTATGTCAAAAATAAGTGTCTATAATTATGGTCCCTTTCTGGACTCTGTTTTAACCTATTGCTTTATTTGGGGGTTTTTGTTTGTTTTTTAATTTTAATCTTTTTATTTTAAAAATATAGGGTACAATTCAGAGTTAGGTATACAAATGGTCATCATACGGCTAAAGTTTGGGCCTCACTTTGGTACCCACTTTGACTGGTTTGAGATCAGGTACCCTTATTGATGAAGTGTGTCCCCCATTCTCTGACAGTTTCCCACTACTGCCAATTTCTTTCTTATAGTATTATGGTAATTGTTCAGGGTCCACTTATGAGTGAGAACATGTGGTACTCCTTTGTTTCCGTGATAGATCACTCAGTATTATAGACTCTAACTCCATCCAAGTTGCTGTGAATTTCATAATTACGTTCTTCTTTATGGCTTCATAATATTCCATCATTATAAGTACCGCATTTTTTTCATCCAGTCCACTTTCGATGAGCAGCACAGTTGGTTCCATATTTTTGCTATTGTGAATAATGCTTCAATAAACTCTCTCTTCATTGCTAAAGCTTTATAATGAGTCTTGATATTCAGGCATGTGAATGTGCTCATCTTGTTCTCTAAAATTTTCTTTGCTGCCTTTGGCCTTTTAAACGTTATTATAAATATTAAAATCAGATTTTCAATTTTGTGAGGTTTGATGTAACTGTTTTAAATTTTTATTCATTTTTCTTCAGTTTCTTATAGCTAATTAATACAAACATTATTTCTGTACATTGGCCTTATGTCTAGTGGGTAAACTTCCATTTTAGTGATTTGTATTTCCCATGTGAATTATCACGTTTTCTGCAAATGGTTATTTCTATCCTTAATACTTTATTTCTTTTTCTTAGTTTATTTCACCGTCCCTCTAGAACAATGCTGAACAGTGCTGGTAACAAAGAACAACTTTGTTTCACTCCTGATGTCAGGAAGAAAAATATTTTTCAGCATTAACTATGATGTTTTCTATGGCTTTGTATTAATTTTGTGTGCATATATGTGCAGATAGTCTTTATCATACTAAGAAAATTTCCTTCTACTGTTAGTGAAGAACGAAATACATGTGAAATGCATGTTCTGCATCTATTGAGGTTGTCATATAGTTTTCTGCTTCATTTTGTTAATATGACAATTTACACTAATTTTTTTGAATGCCAAACTAATCTTGCATTCCTGACATAAACTCAACTTTTTGTGATATGTCATTTTTTTATTCATTAGATTCAGATTTTTTATTTTAACTTTTTAATTGACAAAAATCGCATACATTTATAGTGTACAGCATTATGTTTTCGTAGATTGTTGACATTTTGTTTAGAATTTTTGCCACTGAATTTTGAGAGTTGCTGTCCTACAACTTCTTTTCTCATAATGTCTCCTGATGATTTTGGTATTCAAGAGATCCTAACCTTCGAAGCGTACTGGAAACTTCTGAGCTCTGGAAAAGTTGGTGAAGATTTGTGTTATTTCCTCCATAAATATGTAGTAAAAGTCACTGGCAAATTGATCTAGGATATGAGTTTTCTTTCTGGCAATATTTAAGTTGCCGATTTATTTTTTCAGTAGACATAGTCAGTGGCTTGGGGGAATTGGCTGATACTGACTCAGGGTGCCAATTTTGCACACCTCTTCTCAACTCTGTGCTCTCAGTGATGCCATGTTAGATTTCGTGCTGTCTTGAAATTGGCCATGGTGGGAATATTTACAGCACAGAAATAAGAAACAGAGTCAGGATGTTTTTAAGCTGTAGGAAAATTCAGATTTTTGCCTCTTTTTGTGTCCGTTTTTTTAAAACTGTGATTTACAAGATATTTGCTTATTTCATCCACATCCTCACACTTATTGGTATAAATGTGTTCAAAAGTGCCTCATTATATTTAAAGTCTGCAGAATATGCAATAATAATCTTTTCCATTACTGATATTGCTTATGTGTACCTTTTGATATTTTTCCTCAGTAGTCATGCCAGAAATTTTTCAACAGTATTTAGGGTTTTTTAAAGTTTTTTTTTTCTTTTTTGATCTTGTCTATTATGTTTGTTCTCAATTTCATTATTTTCTATTTTTGTAACTGTCTCTTGTAGTTTTCTGGGGGGAATATATCATTCAATGTTTTTCTAATTTCTTGAGATTGATTATTAGACTACTGGCTTTCAGTCTTTCTTCTTGTCTAATATATACATGTGAGACAAGAGTTTTTCCTCTAAACACACTATTAGTGGCATGCCTGAAGTTTTTCTTATGTATTTTTACTTTCATTTACTTCAATGTTTTCTAATTTTTATAGCAATTTCTTTGTCTCATGGGTCATTTACTTTTGCACTGCTTAATTTTCAAACACTTTGAGAATTACTTTCTTTTTTTCTACATTGATTTCTGGTGTTCTTGCATAAGGCCAGAAATTATAGTTTGTATTATAGAAATTCTTTAAAATTTAGTGAGGCTTTCTTTATGACCAAGAATATGGTCGATTTTGGCAAATGTTCTCTGCACACTTTAAAATTGGACATTCTTCGGCTAATGGTACAGGTCCCAATTAGGTCATTTTTGCTAATCACGTTTTTAAGTTGTCCATATACTTACTGTTCTATACATTTGTTCCATCACTTGCTAAGAAACATGCTTTAAATACTCTTACTATAATCATAGATGTCTATTTTTTCTTTTCATTTCTCAATATGTAATTTCTGTATTTTGGGCCTGCATTGATGAACTGCATGTTGGTTTAGAAACACTGTGTCTTCATGATGAAATGGATCCTTTTACATGATAAAATATCTCTTTTTATCTTTAGTAATTCTCCTTGCCTGAAGTTCTATTTTATCTTTTAGCATCACTGTACCAGCTTTCTATTGGATAATGTTTGCATTGTATTTTTCTTTTGATTCTTTTATTTTCAAACTTACTGTATTTTGATAGTTGACATATGCCTCTTGTAAGCAACATTTAATTGTATTTTTTCATCCAGGTTAATTATATATGGTCTATTTGATATTTAATTTAATGAATACATTTGAGTTTAAATATAATGTTTTATTATTTGATTTTATTGCTTTACCTATTCTGTTTTCTTTCCTCTTTCTGTCTTTTTTTAGGTTAAGTATTTTTACTATTCTTTGAGTTGTCACCCTAGATATTATACTGGGCATTCTATACTCATAAAAAATTTGATATGAAATTACTTAGCAAAGCATAATTAAATTTGTTCCTTACCAAACACTGAAAGAATTTCAGGATACTTTTGTGATATACCTTTCACTTTCTTTTATTCTATCATTTTCTATTTTTTTTTTTTTAAATTTATTTTGAAGATGTGAGTTACAATTCAGGGTCAGGTATACAAACGGTCATTATGCAGGTACCCTTGTTGATGAGGTGTGCCTCCCCCGCCCCAGGCAGTTTCCCACTACTGTCAATCCCTTTCCTATAGTATTATGGTAATTGTTCAAGGTCCGCTTATGAGTGAGAACATGTGGTGCTCAGTTCTTTATTTCTGTGATAGATTACTGAGTATTGTAGACTTTAAGTTCATCCAAGTTGCTGTGAAGGTATAATTTTGTCTTCTTTATGGTTGTGTAAAAGTCCATCGTGTATATGTACCACTTCTTTTTATCCAGTCCTCTTTCTATGGGCAGTGCAGTTGGTTCCATGTTTTTGCTATTGTAAATAATGCTGCAGTAAACATGTGTGTGCTGGTATCATTTCTATAAGAGTGATTTGAGTTCCTCCAGGTATATTCCCAGTAGGGGGACTGCGGGTTCATATGAAAAGTCAATTCTTAGATCTTTGAAGAATCATCAGACTGTTTTCCACAGAGGTTGTACCAGTTTGCACTCTCACCCAACAGCGTAGAGTAGAAGTGTTCCCTGTTCACTGTATCTTCTCCAGCACCTGCTGTTTTTTGAGTTATTGATGATGGCCATCCTGACTGGAGTAAGGTGGTATCTCAGTGTGGTTTTAATTTACATTTCTTTGATGAATAGTGTGGCCGAGCATTTTTTCATGTATGTGTTGGCTGCTCAAATGTCTTCTTTTGAAAAGTATCTATTCCTGTCTTTTGCCCACTTTGTAATGGGGCTGTTTGTTTGTTTGTTTTAGCACATTTGAGTTCCTACATGCTGACAGTACTAACTGAATATGTAGCTTCATGTATTTGATTAGTTTGGGAAATCTTTCAGGCATTATCTCTTCCAACATTGCTTTCTGTCCCGTTCTCTCTCTTCTTTTCTCCTGAGACTTTATTTACAAAAAAAGTTATAACTTTTTTTACATTAATATCTTCCCCATGTTGTCTTGTTCTCTTTCTTGCTGTATGTCAGTGTAGATCAACACTGTCCAGCAGAAGTTTCTGTGATGGTCGCAATAATGTATGCTTCCGTCGGCCGTCATAGTCACATGTTGAGCACATCTGGTGTAGCTAGGATGCCATGGACTGAATGTTTGAGCCCCCTCCTTTCCTTTCCCCAGCATTCTTATGTTGAAACCCTAATTATTATTGATGGTGTTTGGGGATGCCACCTTTGGGAGGTAATTAGATCATGAGGGCGGAGCCCCTCCTAATGGACTTACCAAGAAGTAAGAGAGCGCTTGCTTCCTCTCTTGGTCAGTTGAGGAAACCAGAATGAGGGCTCTCACCAGAATCTGACCTTGCTGGTCCCTGACCTCAGATTCAGTGTGTGTGTGTGTGTGTGTGTGTGTGTGTGTGTGTGTGTGTGTGTGTGTTTAATATTTTTTCTGTTCATTCATCTGTCTTAGGATGGTTTCCTAGCTGCAAATAATGCTGCAATGAACATGAGGGATGCAGATACCTCTTCAAGATATTGCTTTTATTTATTTTATTGTGGGTAGCATGTCAGGGTAGTCGTAGTTCTTATCAGGGGCCTCAGAACTACAAGTATCTGTGCTCCAGCAAGTAAGGGAGAAGCTGCTGTGACCTTGAAAGTCTTGAAAGTCACATAGCATGACTTTCACTGTACTGTATTCGTTACAACAATCAGAAGCCTAGCCAGTTGTGAAGGGAAGAGAAGCTCACTCTACATCACTCGCAATGAGTGTGTGCCCAAGAAATCATAATTGTGTTTGAAAGTCTCCATGGTCTGTTATTTGGCTATAAATTACTTCCTTTGACTCTTACACAAAATACACTCACCCTTCCACTCTGCCCCCAGAAGCGCCATTCCGTTACCACATCATGCTCAAATTCCTGTATGTCATCAAGTAGATTAAGTACAAGTGTGGATGAGGATTTGGGGGATTCCCTTCCTCTAGATTTTACCTCAGTCTGAACCCCTGTGAACAAAAAACACAATGAATTTGCCTCTTACACACCCAGTATACAAGGGTGAAGTAGGGCAATTAGAGGCACACAATGAGTAACCTGATACTGGTGTCACAGAAACTCAAACATCCCAATATAGCCAGGTAGCGCAAATAGCAATGAATGAGTGCTGTGACTTGTGAGGGTGGCCTGTACAAACTTTTAGGGAAGCATTTTTAAAGTAAAGCGTTGTCAATCATGTGCATGTTGCATTTAAGTATAAAAGTGTGCACAACTGCAAATTGATGGTTACAGTTTGTATTATATGTAGAGGTTAGTTCTTATCACTCAATTTTGAGAGTTAAACCATCTAGGATTTTGGCAATACCATAATCTAGAATAGATCTAAATAGAGCTAAATCATCCTCTCCGGTAGATTTCTCACCTATGAAATCTTCAAGTCACATCACAACTTTTTACTTAACGAGTTTGGGTCTGGAAAACTGAGGTCTTTCTTCAACACTTCCACATTCTCCTTGGAACATGCTTCCCTGCACTTTACCTGGGAGACACATCAGGGACTGATACCTGAGATCATCAGAATAGTAGACATCTCATGCCTAATAAAATTTCCTAAAATGTTTTAGTTGTTTTGATTTTAATTCTGAAGGAATTAGAAAGCATCCATTTTGGTTTATAAAAGAGCATCAACGTCTCTTCCCACAGTGCCATAAATAAGATACCAATTGGCAGATTTATTGTTGATCTATGTTTAATTTAAACTTGTTTTTGGAATATAGAAAAAGTGGTGAAAGGAAAGTGACAGCTTTGAAGAGATATATGGTCTGAAACTCCACTACATCACTCATTTTAAATTAAGACTTGATATTCTTCCTGAATTATATCAGAGGTGGAAAGAGACAGAGTGAGGTTCTATTCTTCAGAGGGGAAAGACAGAAATAAAAAACCTCCTGAATCACTGATTTCATGAAACATGTCAAATTATTTGCCACTATAAATGCAGACGTCTGTAACCTGAAGTGTGCTAACTGGTGACAATTTTATGAGTTTAGCTGCTTAGGGTGACTGGTTTTTGCATCTTTCTGACCAAACATTGAAGTTTATTTTTTATTTAAACAATTTATCAATTCATATGAGTGTAACTCTATTTATCTTGCTATATTTATCATGTTGCTCGTGAGAGCCTAGGATTTTGCATGCATATGTCAAGTTAGTAGATTTTAGAAATCTTGAAAGACTTTTTTTGACACAGGAGCTTGCCACACCAACAGTATGTCTTTGGCTAAACCATTGTGAAGTAATTATGACACACATCAAGCCACATCCCTTTGAAAACAACTTTGATTGAGTGTTTTCAATATTCCAGGTATATTCTAAGCACTTTAAACTGGTTATCTCTTTCCAATCTCATAACTCCAAAAGATAGGTGGAATTATTATCCTCCTTTTAAAGATGAGGAAGCCAAGTCTCCCGCTTGGGTGTGGGAACATTAGAGGCAAAGGAAACAGAATAAACAAATTCACGGCAGTCAGAACTACTGTGGTACGTGTGGAAAACAGCAAGCGGCTTTATGTGGCTGGATCTTGAAGTTTAACAAAACAGAGCTTGGAGAACGATGCCGGAGAGGCAGGCAGTGGCTCTTTCCAGAAAAGATTTGGATGTCACCTTCTGCAGCAAAAAGTCAATGCTTCTTATGGTGTATCCATTGAATATTATTTGCTGATATATAAATACATACCATCAAATACATTGAGTTAAAAAAGTAACAGCGTATCGATCATACTCAGTGGTCTATCACAGAAACAAAGAACAGAATACCATATGTTCTCACTCATAAGCGGACCTTGAACAATTATCATAATACAATAAGAAAGGGATTGGCAGTAGCGGGAAACTGCCAGGGGAGGGGGTGGGATTGGCAGTTGAGAGAAACTGCCAGGGGGA